>NW_016826821.1:36693-72708 GCF_001698545.2 Rhinopithecus bieti | reverse complement strand
AAAAAAAAAAAAAAAAAAAAAAAAAATCAAGTTTCTATACACAACTATAATAACCAGGAATTATATACAAAGCCCCCAAAATTTCCATTTAGAGTTGCAACAAAGAACATAAAATACCTTAGAATAAACTGAACAAGAAATGTGCAGAAATTTTATTGGAAATAAAATCCTGCTAGAGAACAAAAGAAAATTTGTAATAAATGGAGAGCTAAACAATGCTCTTGTTGAAAAGAATCCACATTTTCAGGAGTTAGTTCTCCTTCAGTTAATGTATCAAATTAACTCAATATCAACCTGGATTTGATAAATTGTTTCTTAAGATTATCTATAAATACATAGAAATTGTGAGGAAAAAAAATTTACAAACTGAGCACACGCCTGTAATCCCAGCACTTTGAGAGGCCAAGGCAGGCGGATCACTTGAGGCCAGGAGTTCAAGACCAGCCTAACCAACATGGTGAAACCCCATCTCTACCAACAATACAAAAAAATTAGCTGAGCGTGGTGGTGTGCACCTGTAATCCCAACCATTCAGAAAGCTAAGGCAGGAGAATCACTTGAACCCGGGAGGCGGAGGATGCAGTGAGCCGAGATTGCGCCACTGCACTCCAGCCCGGGCAACAGAGTGAGACCCTATCTCAAAAAAAAAAAAAAAAATTACAAACTGAGAAAAGTCCTAGCTTGACAGATATTAAAAAGTATAATGCCAGAATAAAACAACGTGATTCAGGCACAAGAAGAGGCAGCTTACATTACACAATATCAATAGAAAAAAACTAAGATTCCAGATGGAAATCTAAGTACACATAGGAAGTTAGTACATGATGAATGTCACATATCATAAAGGTACTATTCCAAATGAATGCATATGTTCTACACGTTACACAGAAACCCAAACTGTACAAGAAGACTTGTTTACGGATGTTCACCGCATTTTCTCTATAATAGAAAAACAACCTATATATTCACCAATAGGTAAGAAATAACTAATGTGATATATTCACACGATACCAAAGTATATACTTTACACTATAAAGAAAACACACGCAAATCAACAAAAACAATGTGAATTTTTTTTTTTTTAATAATTCCACAGCTCCATTTTTTTTCTTTTATTTTAGGTTCGGGGGTACTTGTGCAGGTTTGTTATATAGGTAAATTACATGTCACAGGGCTTCAGTGTACAGATTGTTTTGTCACCCAGGTAATAAGCATAGTACCCGATAGATAGTTTTTTGTGTTTCGGTTTTGTTTTGTTTTTTTGAGACAGTCTCACTCTGTCACCCAGGCTGGAGTGTAGTGGTGTGATCTCGGCTCACTGCAACTGGTTCAAGCAATTCTCCTGTCTCAGCCTCCAAAGTTGCTGGGATTACAGGCGCACACCACCACTTCTAGATAATTTATGTATTTTTAGTAGAGATGGGTTTCACCATGTTGGTCAGGCTGGTTGGTCAGGCTGGTCTCGAACTCCTGACCTCAGGTGATTCGCCCACCTTGGCCTCCCAAAGTGCTGGGATTACAGGCATGAGCCACGTTCCCAGCCCCGATAGGTAGTTTTTTGATCCTCACCCTCCTCCCATTCTCAGACCTCAAGTAGGCCCTCGTGCCTGTTGTTTCCTTCTTTGTCTCCTTAAGTACTCAATGTTTAGTTTCCACTTATAAGTGAGAACATGCAGTATTTGGTTTTCTGCTCCTGTGTTAGTTTGCTTGGGATAATGGCCTCCAGCTCCATCTATGTGGCAGCAAATGACGTGATCCCATTAATTTTTATGGCTGCACTGTATTCCAAGATGTATATGTACCACATTTTCTTTATCTCGTCTACCATTGATGAGCATTAAAGTTGATTCCATGTCTTTGCTAGTGTGCACAGTACTGTGATAAACATACACATGCATATATCTTTATGGTAGAATGATATATATTCCTTTGGGTATATACCCAATAATGGGATTGCTGAGTCAAATAATTCTGTTTCAAGTTCTTTGAGAAATCGTCAAAATGCTTTCCACAATGGCCGAACTAATTTACATTCCCACCAGCAGTGCATAAGCACTTCCTTTTCTCCACAACCTCATCTGGCATCTGTTATTTTTTGACTTTTAAATAATAGTCACTGATTGTTGTCAGATGGCTTCTCAATGTGATTTTGATTTATATTTCTCTAATGATTAATGATGCTGAGCATTTTTTCATATCCTTCTTGGCCACATGTATCTTTTTGTGAAAAGTGTCTGTTCATGTCCTTTGCCCACTTTTTGATGGGGTGTTTTTTGCTTATAAATTTAAGTTCCTTATAGAATCTGGATATTAGACTTTTCTCAGTTGCACAGTTTCCAACTATTTTCTCCCATTCTATGGGAGTTATCCCCAAACTGCAAATTTCTATATGTCCGAGGAAAGGACAAACCCATTAAATCTATAAACCTAAACTTTATTTTTTTTCAACTTTCTGTGTTCTAGTTAGAAGCGTGATAGATTCTATCAACCCTTTGAAAACTTTTTTAGGATTTTGGTTGTTAAAATGATGTTTGTAAAAACAAGCCTTCTATAAAGATATCTTTCAGTTTTGATATACCCGAACTAAAACAATAATAGGATTGTCTGTTTACTATTGAGAGTTTCTTTTGCTGTGCAGAAGCTCTTTAGTTTAATTAGGTCCCATTTATCAATTTTGTTTTGTTACAATGCTTTCGGTGTTTGTGTAACTTTTAAACGTTCAAAACAACACACACAAACAATATTAGAGGAACCAAACTACATAAGTTAAAAGGAAAACCCCAAAAGTCTGTCAAAACAGCTAGGTTTGAATCTAGGCTATACCATTTACTAGATGACTGGCGCAAGTTACTTAATTTCCCCAGGGCTCAATTTCCTTATCTGTAAAATTTCCTTATCTGTAACATAATGGATAATAAAAGAACCTCTATCATTGCCATGAGGGCTAAATGATACAACACATATAAAGTTCTTGGAATCAACGCCTGGAACTCAGTACATACTCAACAAACGTAAGCTGCTATTATGATCATTATTATTTTATTATTGCTATCTCTACCACTAATACTGGTTGTAGATATAAATGGAGATTTATATAAAAGTACTTTTTAGACCGGGTGCAGTGGCTCACACCTGTAATCCTAGCACTTTGGGAGGCCAAGGCAGGCGGATCACGAGGTCAGGAGATCAACACCATCCTGGCTAACACAGTGAAACCCCGTCTCTACTAAAATACAAAAAATTAGCCGGGGGTGGTGGCGGGTGCCTGTAGTCCCAGCTACTCAGGGGGCTGAGGCAGGAGAATGGTGTGAACCCGGGAGGCGGAGCTTGCAATGCGCTGAGATCACGCCACTGCACTCCAGCCTGGGCGCCAGAGCGAGACTCTCAAAAAAAAAAAAAAGTACTTTTAAATACTAGAATGATAGACACCCAAACTCAGGATAGTGATTGCCCAGGGGTTGGCAGGTATCAACTTTGTGTGTTATGTTTCCCTTTTCTAATTTTAAAATGACTGCACAAACACTTGCTAAATGCTGGCAGAAGAAACACAGGAGGGTTTTCTTTTTTTTAATTATCTGTATTTCTCTTCAGTCTTACATTTTCTCAAGAAAAGGAAAACAAAAAAAGTTTGTATGACCATATTGTTTTCAACTGCAATATAATCAAAAGTTATAATCTCTATCCTATTATTGTTTTAATTTGGGTATATAAAACTGAAAGATATCTTTATAGAAGGCTTGTTTTACAAACATCATTTTCTCAAAATTTTCAGATTTATATGTATATATGTACTGTACATATATATTACAAACATAAGCGTTATGTATATTCTGAAGATGCCTTGTACAAACAGAAAGACGAATCATCAATGCAGCAAGATTTGCCAAAGATAAAGGGATGATCCTTTTCAAAACAATATCAGCAGAGGGAAGTTTAAAGAACAAAATAGAACATCAAACTAGTAACATTTCCAATAAAACTTTTAGTTACTGGATAAATTCTGCCTAGTTCTTTCTTTAACACATTATGCTGTACGCAAGTGAAAGTAAAAAAACAATTCATCGAGGGAGTTCAAACTGCAAATCCAGGTTCCTTCAGTTCTAAAACACTTAAACTAAAATCAATTCGATGTTTAAATGTTTTAAGCTGTAAGCTCATTCACATGAACTATAATCAGCAGTCCCTCTCTAAGTATGAAAATTTAGAATGAATTTTTTCCTTGCTAAGAATAAAGAAGTTGATATTTCTTCAAATATTTTTCAAAAACAAGTTTTCAAACCATTTATTTCAATGCTAAATAATTATCTGTTGGCAGTAGCATCTCCTATGTTGATGCCCCCACCCAATTGTTCAAAAACAAAATCATTGATTTAATCAACTACTGTCCAGTGTAATTCTTGTTCTCAGCAACTGTCTGAGTTGGGGCAAAGTGTAATAACTGGTAACTGACTTAATTTTTCATTTTCCCTAAAACTCTAATAAAGTACATAGTAGGTTCACTGCCTGATAGCTTTATATTCAATTGACCAATATTCTCAAACCTTAATGTCTTAAACCAGTTTATAATCTCTTACCTTAGCTACAAAGAGATCAATGTGATTCAATAACATTAGATGGAATCAGGAAATTAAGGTTCTAATACCCAAGAAATGATCTTGGGCAAGAACACTTACCCTCTTCTCCAGGCCCATCTAAAAAATAAGGGATTTGAATAAAATAATCTCGAAAGTCCCTTCCATTTCTAAAATATGAAAATGAAACCCAAATGTTCAATACACAAAATTGGTTCTTACTACATTCTATCCACCTCTGGAAGGAATACAAAAAGAATATAAATAACTTCAAGTGCAGAAGATATTACCGACTTTTCAAAACCCTTTCCAGATATAACCCTATCAGCAAAGCAGAATGAATGCATGCTTCCAGGAGTTTGGAGTATGCCCAACTAATTGTTCCCTTTTAAGCAAGAAATTAAACTCCTACAATTTTGGCATTTTTCTTCATAATATATGGTGTGGTTTTAATGTAAAATAATATTTCACATTACCTTCTCTGATGATATAGAACAAAAGAACTCAGTTTCTTCCTATTACACTCTCACAACACAGAACACTTCTGTGACCAAATGTGTGGGAGATTTTCTCCACACACCAAGCAAGCAATCTTGCAGCAGACACCAGCTGGGTGTCTTCTAATTCAATTCAGTTATGACACTATCTACCAGGAGATAGCAACAGATCTCCCAGGTTGAAGGCTCAGTCCTAGAAAACTGTCTCCCACTTCTGATTCCAATTGCAAGCCCCAGGTTGTTTTATGCGTGCTTCTGACCAATTAGCTATAAAGCAGGGTTCCCACACCGCACTCCTTGGATTTAATTAATTTCTAGAGCAGTTCACAGAACTCAGAAAAATACTTATACATACATTTATGGGTTTATAATAAAGGCTATTACAAAGGGTATCAATGAACACCAGATGAAGAGAAGGATAGGGCAAGATATGGGGCAAGGGATCCAGGGCTTTCATGCCCTCTCTGGGGATGCCACCCTCCAGGAACTGCCAGAGGTGTCTGAACCAGAGCAACTCCATCTTGAATAGGGGCTGTGTAAAATAAGGCTGGGATCTACCAGGCTGAATTCCCAGGAGGTTAGGCATTCTAAATCACAGGATGAGACAGGAGGTCGGCACAAGACACAGGTCATAAAGACCGTGCTGATAAAACTGGTTGCAGTAAAGAAGCTGGCCCAAACCCACCCAAACCAAGATGGCCACGAAAGTTGCCTCTTGTAGTCCATACTGCTCATTACACACTAATTATAATGCATTAGCATGCTAAAAGACACTCCCACCAGTGCCAGGACAGTTTACAAATGCCCTGGCAATGTCAGGAAGTTACCCTATATGGTCTAAAAGGGGAAGGAACCCTCAGTTTCAGGAATTGCCCACCCCTCTCCCAGAAAACTCATGAATAATTCACTGCTTGTTTAGTATATAATCAAGAAATAACTATAACTATCCTTAGCAGAGCAGCCCCTGCTGCTGCTCTGCCTATGGCGCAGACATTCTTTATTCCTTTACTTTCTTAATAAACTCGCTTTCACTTTACTCTGTGGACTCGCCCCGAATTCTTTCTTGCGTGAGATCCAAGAATCCTCTCTTGGGGTCTGGATAGGGACCCCTTTCCAGTATAGAACCTCTATGGGTTCAGCTATCTGGAAGTTTCCTATGTTAGAAGCGTGTGAACCAAAGCAACTCCACCTTGAGTAGGAGCTGGGTAAAATGAGGCTGAGACCTACTGGGCTGCATTCCCAGATGGTTAAGGCATTCTAAGTCACAGGATAAGACAGGAGGTCGGTACAAAATACAGGTCACAAAGACCTTTGGATAAAATAGGTTACAGTAAAGTAGCTGGCTAAAACTCATCAAAACCGCGATGGCCACGAGAGTGACCTCTGGTTGTCCTCACTGCTATACTCCCATCAGCGCCATGACAGTTTACAAATGCCATGGCAACGTCAAGAAGTCACCCTATATGTTCTAAAAAAAAAGGGGAGGCATGAAAAATCCACCCTTTGTTTAGCATATCACCAAGAAATAACCATAAAAATGAGCAACCAGGAGCCCTTGGGGCTGCTCTATCTATGGAGTAGCCATTCTTTTATTCTTTTACTTTCCTAACAAACTTGCTTTCACTTTGCTCTACAGACTCGCCCTGAAAATTCTTTCTTGCGTGAGATCCAAGAATCCTCTCTTGGGGTATCAGAACCCCCTTCCTGTAACACCTGAACCTGGTCTTTTTGTGGTTTTATGGAAGCTTCATTACTAGGTATTACTGGTCGAATCACTGAGTGATCAACTCAATCTTTGGTCCTTCTTTCCTCCCCTCCCCAGAGGTTGGGGATGGCACTGAAAGTACTACCCTCTAATCATGTGTCAGTCTTTCCAGTGACCAGCCCCAATCCTGAATCTAACCAGAGGTGACCAGCCATCAGTCAATTCATTAGCATACAAAAGACACAGATCACTTTGGAGATTCCAAGGATTTTTGGAGTTACACTCCCGGAGACATGAGGAAGACCAAATATATATTTTACAATATCTCACCTACCATCCATTAAAACTGGGACTCTAGCAGGAGATGCTACTCTTTCATATTAGAACAGCTAAGATCCCTACTTTCCCACTCCCCGTACCGGAGCAGTTTAAGAAAAACACATAAAGGGTGCGATGGCTCACACCTGTAATCCCAGCACCTTGGGAGGCCAAGGAGGGCAGATAACCTGAGGTCAGGAGTTCAAGTCCATCCTAGCCAAAATGGCAAAATCTTATCTCTACTAAAAATACAAAAATTAGCCAGGCATGGTGGCGCGTACCTGTAGTCCCAGCTATTCGGGCTGCTGAGGCAGGAGAATTGCTTGAACCCGGGGGCGGGGGTTGCAGTGAGCCAAGATCGCGCCACTGCACTCCAGCATGGGTGACAGAGCAAGACTCTGTCTCAAAAAAAAAAAAAGGAATAATCATCCTTTTCCCTAACTGACCTAATTGAACATTTAAATGACATACAAATTATATCATTTTAAAATATAGCAATACAGTTTTCAAGCACAAGTTTCCGCTTTAAAGATCTTAAAATCTTGAGGAAGGAAAAGGTGGGTCAATTGTCTTAGTCACTAAAGCTTGCCTTTTACAATGGTTTCATTAAAATGTTCTGCTTGCATCTATCAATTGGAAATAAAAGTTCAAAGTAGATAAACAGTAATGATAATTTTAAAATAAAATAATAAAAACATATTTCAGAAATGTGAATGAGAGATGTTGATAGCACCTAAGATTACAGAAGTAGAGATAAAATTGAGAGAAAAAATATCAGTTTAATATAGGAAAATTAACATTTAATTGGAATTTAAAGTGGGTTGATTTTATTTTCAATCAAATAGAAAAGCTCTGATACAAAAGGTTCCTATTTTGAATTAATCTGAAGATATTTCATGTTTGCCATTTGAACCAGCAGTATGTTTGAAATGCTTGTTTCCTGGTGCCATAAAGAAACAGCACTTGAACATAAATTTAATTTACTCAGCAAGGCCATTTTTATACTTTCTGCAGAAAGGGTACACTCGCCAGCAGTTCTGGCACCAGAGTACACCAAACAAAGGAGACAGGGTCATTTATAACCTGACGTGTCCACCCTACTGCTGCATCCGGTTTCTGTTGGCTGGAACAGGACCTCACATTCTCTATTTGTCCCAACTGGCTAGCAACTCAGAACTTTTTAAAAGAGGTGGCCAGGTGCGGTAGCTCTACTTCTGTAATCTTAGGTGCTATCAACATCTCATTCACATTTCTGAAATATGTTTTTATTTTGTAATCCCAGCACTTTGGGAGGCCAAGACGGGCGGATCACGAGGTCAGGAGATCGAGATCATCCTGGCTAACACTGTGAAACCCCATCTCTACTAAAAATACAAAAAACTAGCCGGGCGAGGTGGCAGGCGCCTGTAGTCCCAGCTACTCAGGAGGCTGAGACAGGAGAATGGTGGGAACCCGGGAGGCGGAGCTTGCAGTGAGCCAAGATCACGCCACTCACTCCAGCCTGGGCGATAGAGCGAGACTCCGTCTCAAAAAAAAAAAAGAGAGACAAAGGTAGAGGACAATAAAGGAAGGAGAAAGTTAACTTGCGAAATGCTGAGAAAGGTAAAAACACCTTTAAATAAGGAAGAGGAACAGGCTATGACCTAATGCTTGTTTGGACCAGTATAAGCATGCCAGGGCAAATAGGCTAAATTGTGGGAGCTAAGAACATAAAGTACATTAATTTCTTTATCACAGCTAGCAGATTTTTAAGAATGTTAGCACAGGTCTTTAAATAAATTTTGCTTCTAAGAGAAGTTACTATTTATTCCTAGTTAAATGGGGAGGAAAATCTTTGAAGAGGAACCTTTATTTTTTACAAGTATAATAAATTAATTATATTTTTTAAACTAAATTTAGTCCACTACTAAGGGGTGTCACGAAGTCCACATGCCAACAAACATATTTTCCAACAGTTACATCTTCTGCAACTTTTAATAAGTTTCTATTTCATTTAATATGTGGATAAGGGTACTGAAATGTGACTAAATTCAATAGTTTCTAATGTAAATTCTAAATTAAAACTTAAATTCACAAAACTGAAACCACCTTTGCAAAATTATGACAGTAAGAGAAATCTGACACAGTTAAGTCCATTTTCCTTCTAACTGCAAAGCTATCCTTGATCATTCCTGGGTGTAGACTGTAAACCAAAAGTAGCTGAGACAGGTCTCAATCAATTTAGAAAGTTTATTTTGCCAAGGTTAAGGACATGCCTGTGATCAGCCTCAGGAGGTCCTGATGACATGTACCCAAGGTGGTCGGGGACAGCTTGGTTTTATATATTTTAGGGAGACACGGGATATCAATCAATACTTGTAAAATGTCCATTAGTTCAGTCCAGAAAGGCGGGACAACTTGAAGCAGAGGCTTTCAGGTCATAGATACACTGAAAGATTTTCAGATTGGCAATTGGTTGAAAGAATTATTATCTAAAGAAAGAAATGTCTGTGTTACAATAAAGGGTTATGGAGACCAAGGTTTTATCATGCAGATGAGGCCTCCAGGTAGTAGGCTTCAGAGAACAGATTTTAAATGTTTCTTTTTTTTTTTTTCTTTTTTTTTTTTTTTTTGAGACGGAAGTCTCGCTTCTTGCCCCAAGCTGGAGTGCAGTGCCGGGATCTCAGGCTCAACTGCAATCTCCGCCTCCCGGGTTCACGCATTCTCCTGCCTCAGCCTCCCGAGGTAGCTGGGACTACAGGCGCCCGCCACCTCGCCCGGGCTAGTTTTTTGTACTTTTTAGTAGAGACGGGGTTTCACCGTTGTTAGGCCAGGATTGGTCTCAGATTTTTATTTTGTTTTCCCTGACCTTGTATTCCGCCCCCTCGGCCTTCCCAAAGTGGCTGGGAATTACAGGCTTGAGCCACCGCGCCCGGCCTTAAATGTTTCTTATCAGACTTCAAGAGTCTTGTTCTATCAGTAATTCCAAAAGAGAGGAGGCTATTATGAGGCATATCTGACTCCCCCTTTCCATCATGACTGGAACTAGTTGATAAGGAATGCCCTTGCTGAGAGGAGGGGGGCATTCAGATGGTTAGAGAGCTTAGAATTTTATTTTTGGTTTACAAGACCAAGTTGATTTTCAGAGAAATTTGAAAATTGTTTCATGTTATTAATAACTATCTTAGGGATTTTTGTGATAATTCAGTTGAAGTTCTGAAATGTCATAGGTATACAGTAAAAGTTTTGTAATCTCCTGACAGGTTTTCTCTGCCTCCTGCACAGACAAACCTTAAAGCAAGGATGATAATAACCTTTCCCAAAATTAAACCACCTTCATAAAACTAAAGAAAGGCCACAAGGTTAGGATTATGAGAGGGGCCTGAATTCTGCTAAGATGTAGGCATAGTTTCTATCATCCCTTACTGCTCAGGAGTCATATGGCTAGAGGTCACGAGACAGGTATAGCTTCTACCATTCCTTACTGTTCAGGAGTCGTGTGGCCAGGGGTCACAATATTAGTGACTTCCTCAATTACTCTTATAGAGAAAATCATTATTATAGAACCTAAGATTGGTTCTTTTATGTTATCTTTCAGAATGACTCCACCTGGACTCCTGCCTCAAGACTTAACATCCTGTGGCCCCATCCAGAGGCAGACTCATCACATCAGGACTGTTTTTCACACTCCAGTCATTTTTTTTCTCTGACCAATCAACATTCCCCATTCCCTAGTCCCCCACCCACCAAATTATCCTTGAAAACCCTAAACTCCAAGCCTTTGGGGAAATACATCAATTTGAGTAAGAACTCTGTCTCATGCATGGCATGGCCAGCCTCCTGTCAATTAAACTCCTCCTTTACTGCAACGTAGTGGTCTCTTGTTAATTGATTTTGTCTGTGCAGCAGGCAGGGAAAACCTGTCAGGAGATTACAAAACTTTTACTGTATACCTACGACATTTCAAAACTTCAACTGAATTACCACAAAAATCCCTAAGATAGTTATTAATAACATGAAACAATTTTCAAAAAATTAAATAGTATGACAAGATTACACACAAGGTGAGTGGCAGAGTCAGGATTTGAATATAAGTTCCCAGATTCTGAAGTCCAGTGCTATTTTCACTGCCCCATAGTATCACTCCCTGGAAAAATTAACTCTAAATGTTGAGTTGATGTGAATGAGAATCAAGTGTTACAACTTCTCAAAACACACATGTCCAAGTCCCCAGCCCCACCCAACCTCACTAAAGCACTTAGAGAAGTGTGACACTACCATCTGCTACTTCTCCCTTCAACCCCAGAATCAGTGCTTTAGGATAAAATTTAATTGAAAATTCTCTCCTTGCTGTAGCTTCCTTATTCAGCTCCTTGACATAACAGCCACTTAAGAAAATCTTACAGGTTCTTAAAACCACCAAGTCATTCCAAGTCTTCAAACCACTGCTTCTATCTTCTTCTCCTTCACTTACTAAAGTCCTTCCTCTTCAATATTCAAACTTTACCCCCCCAAAAAGAAACTTTACAGGGCTTTTCAGAACTTGAAAACTAGTGCTTTCTGATTCTCTAACAGGATACCTCTGACTTTGAAATACAATTATTTAGGATTGTTACTCCCCTAATAGACAACACACTCCTCACTGTTAGGGATGGATTCCACCTTATTTTAATTCTCTGCCATACAAGCTAGACCATCATAGTGTTGGTTAAATTAACTAATTAATTACTACTACTTTCTACATTTAAATATTTTTGGCTACCAAAATGGTAACTCATAGATATATTAACGTCAGTTTTTTATAAGCCCTAAGCATTTAGTGGTTGCATATTATTTCTTACTTCAGTGGATTTATAAGTAAAATATTTTACCATCAGGTTTGGGGGGGTCCCAATTCCAAACTCAAAGCAAAAAGGGCACAAATAATTTCTTTTTTAAAAAAGAAGACTTTTTTAAAACATCATCTCTGAGTTTACTTTTTAAGATACGTTTCAGAAATAGGTCATAATTGCACATTTAATTTTCAGACAAGTTAACTTCAAATCAGTCAATGACATGGAGTTGTTCAACAAAATTATAAACTCTGTAGCTTAGCAGAGACACCCTCTTCTGCCTATCTCTTTCCTCAGATCAGTTCTGATACTTAAGGCTTTAACAAAAAGTAGCTATTGGCCAGGCACAGTGGTTCACATCTGTAATCACAGCATTTTGGGAGGCTGAGATAGAAGTATCAGTTGAGCCCAGGACTTTGAGACCAGCCTGGGAAATATGGTAAAATCCTGTCTCTCCAAAAATTAAAAAATTAGCCAGCCATGGTGGCTTGCACCTGTAGTCTCAGCTACTCAGAAGGCTGAGGTGGGAGGATCACTTGAGCCCAGGAGGTCAAGGCTGCAGTGAGCTATGATCATGCCACTGCACTCTAGCCTGGGTGACAGAGCAAGACTCTGTCTCTGAAAAAAAAAAAAATGAAAAACAAAAATACAAATATTGATCCTTTCTGCCAGTATCCAAAGGAGGCAATGATCTACAAAACTCTGGGAAGAAAATTATGATCTCCATGAGTAGTAGTGGAGATCAGTTATTAAGGAACTAGGCTTTGAAAGCAAAGAAAAATACGGAATTTGAGGAAAAGACAGAAGATGGAAGATAATGGGACAATAAAATCCCAAAAACTAATGGTAAACACTTAACAAGGATAGCTGCAAGCAAAACTAAAATTGCAGAGAACCCAGAAAGGGGTCAGAGAAATTCTGTGAGCAGGTTTCAGGAGCCATTCCTAAATCAGACTCAAGATACTCTAAAACATGGCCAGGTGCAGTGGCTACCATCCATAATCCCAGCATTCTGGGAGGATCATTTGAGGCTAGGAGTTTGAGACCAGCCTGAGCCCACACAACAGTGTGAAACTCCATCTCTACAGGAAAAAAATATATTTTTAATTAGCCAGATGTGGTGATATGGGCCTGCAGTCCTAGCTACTGGGGAGCTGAGGCAGGAGGATCCCTTAAGCCCCAGGAGGTCAAGGCTACAGTGAGCTATGATCGTGCCACTGCATTTCAGCCTGGGTGACAGTGAGACCTTGTCTCTTAAGAAAAAAAAAAAGAAGAAGAAAGAAACTGGGGTATGGGGAAATATTCTCTCCACTGATGCATTTGTTAATATTTTTCTGTAATAAAAGTTATAAAGTCTATTTCAAAGGTGAAAAGAGTTCAAAATTTTTCTGAATAGGTTTACTCCAAAGAAAAAAATCTCTCCTCTGACAAGAAGGCTAAGAACTGACCTCTCCCCTTGCTCTCTCTTCTATAGACGCCTGAGATCCTTAACTCCTGGAAGGCACTATGCTCCTTTGTATTTCAGGAACTTTGCACAGGCAGTTCTCTCTATTTAGAGCCTGCCTTCTCCACTCCACCCTCTTTCACCCAGTTAATGTTTAGTCACAAGATATCAGTTTAAACAGTACCGTACTAGAGATATTAATTAGGTACTCAGTAACAGTATCACTAGTTGAATTAAATGTCACTTCCTCTGGGAAGGTATCCCTGGCTGTATCCATGTGAGATTAGGTCTCTCCCAAAATGTTCACACAGCATCCAGTACTTTACCTTTATAGCACCTTGCATGGTTTGCAATTACATATAATTTGTGCGATTTATTTAATGTCCATTGGTGGCATAAGAAATACGTATTTGGTGTTTGTAATTTCCTTTGTGATAGGGGAACAGGAGCATCTTTTGTTATTCATAACAAGCCCCTTTCAACCATACCTGAGTTTATGCTAATGAGGTGACTCTTAGTGGGCCCCTAGATAGCTTCAGGATGAAGGCTGGTTGCCAGAGAAACCAACCAAGTGATAAAAGGGATGGAATTTTCAATTCCACCACCAGACTTCAAGGGAGAGGAAAAGGGGTAGAGATCAAGTTAATCATCAATGGCCAGTGATTTAATCAATCAAGCCTATGTAATGGAGCTTCCGGAAAAACCCCTAGACAGGGTTTGGAAAGCTTTCAGGTTGATGAACACATCAAGATGCTGGGAGGGTGACATGTCAGGAAAGGCATAGAAACTCCATGTCTCTACCCTTGTATCTTGCCCTACGCATCTCTCCCATTTGGTTATTCCTGAGTCGTATCATTTATAATAAACCAGTCACTATAAATAGGATGTTTCCCTGCATTCTGTGAGCCATTATAGCAAATTACTCAAAGGTGAGGGGGTAGTCGTAGGAACTCCCCCATTTGTAGGCAAGTCAGAAGTGTGGGATTCAATACATGCAACTGGCATCTCAAGTACTGGTAGTCTTGTGGGACTGAGCCCTTTGTAGTCTTGTGGGACTGAGCCCTTAAACCTGTGGAGTCTGATGCTAACTCTGGATAGTTAGTGTCAGAATGGAAATGAACTGCAGGGACACCCAGTTGGTATCTGGAAAGTTGAAGAATTGATTGGTGTGAGTAAAAAACTCATGCACGTGTTGTCAGAAGTGCCGTGAGTAAAAACAGCAAAGACAATCTCTCACATTAGTCTATAAAGACTATGACGGCAGAGGCAGTGTCGATCTTGCTTATATCCCTGGTGTTTATTAGCATAGGTAAAGCATAGAGGGAGCTCAATAAATATTTCCTGAATTAAGCTGAGCAATCTGAATCCAGGTAGTCCATTATGCATATTGAATATAAGTTAATCTCACATATTATCTTACTCTGAACTAACCTAATGTGAGCAAGTCCAAGTGTGGTGGTACCACAGGGGATATATCCTAGGGATTCTATCTGCAGTTCACTTCAGTCTCCTCCTCTTAATGTACATACATTTTTGGATCCCAGAAACTCCCAAGGCTTTTACCTATCTCATATGCTAATGACTCCAGTCAAAACCTCTCCTGAGCTCCAGACCTGGACATCCACTGCCAGCATGATACACCCATTCAGATGTACCAAAGGAATCTCAAACACATCATGTTTAAAACTGAACTCTTGACAACTACCATCCCATGCCTCCCCCCATACACAGTGCTCAGAGAATCGTAAGAGAAAGTGTCAATAAAGACTTCTTAAGGGTATTTCTGAAAGTGCAGGAGGAAGAGCCCATTTGCAAAGTTCTATAACTGAAACTTAAATGTATACTGTGGTCCAGGTCTCCCCACTCCTGCCACATGTACTTCTAGAAGGCTTCATTAGGCTGAATGATTGATGTTGGCACTCTTATTCATTAAACCACACAAATTATCAATGGTTAGCTGTGCAAAATTAAACTCCTGATAAAAAAGAAAAAAACTTTTTCATTGTTATTATTGCTATTTAAGAAAGTACACTTAGAAAAGGAAAAGATTTAGTGAGTTCGCTGGCAAATTGTTTTTGCTACATCAATAATGAGAACTAGTCAAATAAATCTAGAAACAGACGTGCCTATTCAGTGAGTAAAGAACTACAGACAAAATCAAATCAAACTAATGGGTTTTCACTTGTATTCTAGAACCACCAGTTCACAATCCTGATGAACCAGCTAAATACTGGCAAAGGAAAACTGTAGTTTTGTTTTATTAATTTACAGTAAAAATTTATACCACTAAAAGCCAATTCTTTTTTCCACTCCTGTTGCAATGCACAAATCCAAACTGATATACATACATAAATTACCAAAATTTATCAATGAAAAGGTTAGAAAACTACTAAGGAACTAGGAAAAAAACCAATCAGCACTACAACTATCTTTCTAAAACTGAAATAAACAAGTTACTGCAAGTAAGTTTAAGTTCCTATAAGTGAGTTTACCAAATTCTGAAGTTTTTAGCATTCTCTAGGTGAACAAAGCAATAATAGAAGTTAACATTCACTGAAGCACTTCCTATGTGGCAGAAAATACATGTATTATTTACTCTTCAGAGCAACACAATAAAATAGGGGCTGGGTGTGGTGGCTCATGCCTGTAATCCCAACACTTTGGGAGGCCAAGATGGGAGTCTCACTTGAGCCCAGGAGTTTGAGACTGGTCTGGGCGACACAATGAAACCCCATCTCTATAAAACATAATTAGCCAGGCATGGTGGTGCACCCCTATAGTCTCAGCTACTTGGGAGGCTGAGGTAGGAGGATTGCTTAAGCATAGGAGGTGGAGGCTGCAGTGAGCCATAATTGTGCCCCTGGGCAACAAAGTGAGCAACCCTGTCTCAAAAAATAAAATAAAATTTAAATTTAAAAAAACTAATAAAAAGAAAAAAGTAAGTACTTGTATTATCCCCATTTTCCAGGAAAGGAAATGGAGGTACACAGAGGCTAAATAGTTTGCCCAAGGTCACAGTGCCAGTAATTGATACAGTAAGGATTCAAACCAGACTAGTCTGCCAGGTGACCCCTTAACCACTAAATCATGCTGCTTCTTATCAACATCGTGGTGTGTATCATGCTTTTTTTTTTTTTTTTGAGACAGGGTCTGCTTTTGACGCTCAGGCTGGAGTGGCAGTGACACAATCATAATTCACTGAAGCCTTGAACTGCTGGGCTCAAGCTGTCCTCCCATCTCTGCCTCCCAAAGTGCTAGGATTATAGGCATGAGCCAACACACCCAGCCCCACACTAACTTTTTAAAAATTAAAACCTCAGAAGGTTTTAATGAACCAACTGCCAATTCAGTTCCTTCTTAAAAGTCTTGTTGCTATGATAAAATACGTTCCTCCTAACCACTCTTTCAAGATTATTAAATGATCTCAATTGGGTAACAAAAAAACAAAGCAAAACACTTTTCACAGTCTTCATAGAAACTTGCAAGGCAGAAAGGCAATGGACTGAGAAGAGCAAAACAATTCTAATTGATAGAGAAAACATTAAAGATGCATATTATCTGACTTTAAAGCTTATTATTAACATAAAACTAGTAACTAGTAATCAAGACACGGTATTGGCAACAAGATAGTGGTACTTTCATCAAGACAGATCAACAGAATAGAACTGAGGGTACAGAAATAGACCCACATATATATGGCCAACTGATGCTTACCTAAGGTGTCAAGGCAGTTTAATAGGGAAAGGATAATCTTTTCAACAAAAGGTGCTGGACCAACTGAATATGCAGATAGGAAAAATAAACCTTGACCCTAATTTCATACCATACACAAAAATCAACTCAAACTGATTCACAGACCTAAACTTAAGAACTAAAACTAAAAAATCTCTAGAAGAAAACATAGGAGAAAATCTTAGCCATCCTGGGTAAGATTTCTTAAATAGCATACAAAAAATTGATAAGCTAGACCTGATCTAAATTAAAAACTTTTGTCTTTAAAAAAGCACTGCTGGCCGGGCACAGTGGCTCATGCCTGTAATCCCAGCACTTTGGGAGGCTGAGGCAGGTGGATCACCTGAGGTCAGGAGTTCAAAACCAGGCTGGCCAACATGGTGAAACCCGTCTCTACCAAAAATACAAAAAATTAGCCGGGCATGGTGGTGGGCGCCTGTAATCCCAGCTACTCGGGAGGCTGAGGCAGGAGAATCACGTGAACCCAGAAGGTGGAAGTTGCAGTGAGTCGAGATTGTGCCATTGCACTCCAGCCTGGGCAACAAGAGCAAAACTCTGTCTCAAAAAAAAAAAAAAAAAAAGGCACTGTTAAGAAAATGAAAAGGCTTAGATATGATGAACACATACATAAATAAGAAAATGAAACGGCAAGCCCCAAGATGAAAGAAAATATTTTGTAAAACATATCCAATGAGACTCAAGAATAACATAGGCGGGCTCGGTGGCTCCAAGCCTGACATCCCAGCACTTTGGGAGGCCGAGGCGGGCGGATCACAAGGTCAGGAGATCGAACCATCCCGTGCGCTAACATGGAAGAACCCGTCTACTACTAAAAAATACAAAAAACTAGCCGGCGCGAGGTGGGCGACGGCCTGTAGTACCCAGCTACTCGGGGGTCTGAGGCAGGAGAATCGGGTGAACCGGGAAGGCGGACGTGCAGTGAGCGGCAGAATCCAGCCACCTGCACTCCAAGCTTGGGTGACAGAGCGAGACTCCATCTCAAAAAAAAAAAAAAAAAAAAAAAAAGAATACATAAAAACAACCCTTACAACTCAATAAGAAAACTCAATTTTTTAAATGAGCAAAATATCTGAACAGACACTTCACCAAAGATATATAAACAGCCAAATAAGCACATGAAAAGATGTTCAACGCCATTAGTCAGTAGGGAAATGGAAATTAAAACCACAACAAGATACTATTACAAATTCAATAAATGGCTCAATTTAAAGATACAGATAATATAGGTACTGGTGAGGATGTCACCACCAATGTGTAGAACTTTCATACACTGCTGGTAGAAACGTGACGTGGGAAACTGCTGTACCACATATGCAACAATTCTACTCCTTGGGTATTTGCCCAGAAAAATGAGAACACATGATTACATAAAGACCTGGTCATGAGTATTTATAGCATCTTTATTAATAATAGCCAAAAACTGGAAACTCAACTGTCCATTATCTGATTAATAGGTACACATCATAATATATGCATACGATGGCATACTACTCAGTAACAAAAAGGAATGAACTACTGACTTTGCTTATTCATTATAAGCAAAATGAATAAGCATTATTATTCATTATTTGGAGATTCAACATGGATGAATCTAAAAAGCATATGCTAAGCAAAGTAAGCCAGACACAAAGACTACATAACTATGGTTCTAATTACATGACATTCTAGAGTAAAAACCACAGTGATAAAAAGTACATCAGTTGTTGCTAGTGGCTAAGGAACAGGTGGAGAAGATTACAGCCAAGAGGTAAAAGGGAACTTTCTGGGTATGATGAAAAGAGACTATATCACGATTGTGGTGGTAGTTACATAATTGTATTAACATTCATCAAACTGTTGACTTAAAATGGTGAATTTACTGTGTGTTAACCATACCTCATCAAAGCTGACCAAAAACAAAAGATCAGACACTATGGCTGATGCCTGTAATCCCAGCACTTTTGGAGGCTAAGGCAGGAGGACTGCTTGAGGCCAGGAGTTCAAGACCACCCTGGGCAACACTGGGAGACCCCATTTCTACAAAAAATAAGTTAGCCATGTATAGTGGTATGCTTCTGTGGTCCTAGGTACTTGGGAAGCTGAGGCAGGAGGATTGCCTGAGCCTAGGAGGTCAAAGCTGCAGTGAGCCATGATCATGCCACTGCACTCCACACCCAGCCTAGGCAACAGAGCAAGACCCTATGTCAAAACAAAAAAACAAACAAAACCCAATTACTTGTAGGCCCTGCATCTTGTCCACCCAATGCTGGTATTCCCAAAAGTTCTAGAACCTCCTTTTTCTTCTCAATATATTTGTTTTCTTAACATCAACCACTTCCTGTTCATTGCTAAAGCTTAACTCATCATCACTACAGATACCTCCCAAATCACCTCTGATGAGCATTTCTGCAGAACACAAGCGGTTTTTTTTTTTGTTTTTTTTTGGCTTTGAGCTAGAGTCTTGCTCTGTTGCCCAGGCTGGAGTGCAGCTGCTATTCATGGGTGCTGTCATAGCTCAGTGTACCCTCAAGCTCCTAGGCTCAAGCAATCTTTCCATCTCACCTACGTAATCTTTACCTGTCAAAATCCACACTTCTCCTTCAAAGGCCTATCTTAAAGGTGACTTCTTCCATGAAGCTTTTCACGTTGAAATCACCCTACGCTCACCAACACAGATTTAATCACTTTCTCCTCTAATTCTCTTTTGCTTACACATATGTACATTTATCATACTCTGCCTGGTTTGTTATTATTCGTGTACCTGCCTTCATCACTACTGCTCCATCCACCCCACAACCAGACTCATGCTATGAAAGGCTGGTACTCTGCCCTACTCTTTTATCCCTTTCAGCCACTGGCACCCCGGCTTTCTCACTGCAAGGGCTCAGAACACTGTGGAAGAGGAATTAATTCTGATCTAACAAGTCTACGGAGAAATAACAAAATGAGCTGCGGTGGGGGCTATAAGGATAAATCAGATAATAGACTGTATTCTGCCTTTGTTGTTGTAAGTTGGAACTCTGCCCAGAGAGAGATTCCCCCCACCCCCTCCGAGACGGAGTCTTGCTCTGTCACCCAGGCTGGAGTGCAGTGGTGTGATCTCAGCTCACTCTTGGGTTCAAGCAATTCTCCTGCCTCAGCCTCCCTAACAGCTGGGATTACAGGCATACGCCACCATGCCCAGGTAATTTTTACATTTTTAGTAGAGACAGGGTTTCACCATGTTGGCCAGACTGGTCTCAAACTCCTGACCTTGTGATCCACCCACCTCAGCCTCCCAAAGTGAGCCACCGAACCCAGCCTGAGTGATTTTTTTAAGGCTCAAAATCCACTAAACCAAATCTTCCTCCAAGAGCATTTTCACTATAACACTCCCCTACTTTATAAATTTGCAATAATTTAAAATGGGTGCCGGACTAGGCATCCTCTATTTGCCCCCAGCCTCCTCAAATTAAGCCTATTCTCTACCCTTCCAAGCTCTGCTTTGCACTCTTTGAGGCTGACCTCTGGGATTATACTGCCCAAGTTTTCTTCTTACTTCCAGTTGCACTGGGCCATTGAGAGGCACACATAGAGGAAATGGGAGGATGAGAAGTAAAAGAAATTGGGGGTTTTATTTCTCTAGTGCCCTTCCCACCTCACAAAGCCATTTCCTCTAGGGCTACAGGTCCTGACCACTAGCTTGGCTTCCATTGCTCCAGCTCTCATCAGACTTAAAAGTATATTAACGACTTCCCAATAGTGTTAGGCCTTGGGAACATGACAATACTCTGTTGCTCTCCTTAACCCTACCCAAATCTCTACAACTAGTACATTTATTTCCTGGCAGGACCCTCACTGATATAGATAGCTCCCCAGGCTTAAAATCACTTAGTCTGCTTAAGGCTCACTATCAACTGTCCCCATCAACCTAATAAATTTTACCACCCCATGCTCCCCAATTGTCTCTGCTCTAGTCAGGTAGGAATTCCTACCAATCCCTACATCACTCAGTTGAGATATGTTCACTCCTACCTTTGTGCCTTTACTCATGCTGTTGTCCTCTGTAATGCCCACCCCTTCCTTTCCACTTATATTTTCTACAGTTACTAATTCAAATCCTACCTCCCCTGCCCCCTGCCCAAATTAAACCTGCTTGAACAACCTTAACTCTCAATTATTTTTCTCATCTTGGAATTTCTGTATCTGTCACAAGGAACTACTTTGAAAACTATGAAAATAAATATTAGTTGTTACCCTATATGGTCTCTAATTGTTCATCATATATCCCCTAAAGGTAAGTAACATCAGCTATTTTAAGTTTCTTCTTTTGTATTCCTTTACAGAAGTTTAGCATAGCATTATAGTAACTCTAGTTGACCAAAAAAAAATACATCACTACAATGTTCTAGTACAAAAAGTTTGTGACAAGCAGCTATAAGCAAATTTATTATGTTTTTAAACGATTTTGTTTTCAATGTAATGATTCTGAATAATGGCTGCTATCAAACATGGGTGTTTCTTTTTTAGAACATCAATGTACTTTTTTTTTCCTCAAAGAAACAGGGTCTTGCTCTGCTGCCTAGATTAGACTGCAGTGGCACAATCATAGCTCACTGTAGCCTTGAACTCCTGGGTCCAAGTGATCCTCCTGCCTCAGCATCCTGAGTAACTAGGACTACAAGCACATGCTACCACTCAGCTAATTTTTTTCTTTTTTCCAGAGACAAGGTTGGCCTCAAGCAATCCCCCTGTCCCAGCTTCCCAAAGTGCTGGAATTACAGGCATGAGCCACTGTACACTGCTCATCAATGCACTTCTTAATGAAAGAATCTTTGGGGAAAAAAAAAAGAGTAAAGTAAGTTATCCATTTGTCAAGTTCAACAGTCTGTTATGGTAATAGATACAATTAATCCAGAAATGCAAACAGAAATGTCAGCACATGCAAATACCTTAATTTGCAGCTGACCAGTGGCCATGAAGCAGACACTACATGTCAACAGAAGTATACTTTCTAGAGCAGTGAAGATCCTGAGGGTCCTTACCATATTGTCTATAGAAAACAAATCACCTCCCACTTCTTTAGAACCATCAATCTGTTAGCAACTATAAAGGAAAGCCTATCATGGACAATCAACATTTTTTTTTTTTTTTTTTTTTTTTTTTTTTTTTTTTTTTTTTTTTTTTTGAGCGGAGTCTCGCTGTCGCCCGGACCTGGAGTGCAGTGGGCCAGATCTCAGCTCACTGCAAGCCTCCGCCCTCCCGGGTTTACACCATTCTCCTGCCTCAACCTCACCGAGATGCTGGGAGCTACAGGCGCCCGCCACTCGCAACCAAGAAGCTATTATATATATAATATATATATGTATATTAATAATTAGTTAGAAGACGGGTTTCACCGTGTTTAGCCAGGATGGTCTTGATCTCCTGACCTCGTGATCCGCCCGTCTCGGCCTCCAAAAGTTGCTGGGATTACAGGCTTACAGGCTTGAGCCACCGCGCCCGGCCAACAATCAACATTTTTAGTAAATTTATCCTCACAGAACTCCCAATGTTATATCCAATTGATACTTCAAGAACTCATTCTTACGCCCTCCCTAAATAAAAAATTAAGAAACAGCAAAAATATCAGAAGTAGGTACTCTGGCTAGCTCCTCAAATAGTCACAGAATACTTATATATGAGTATGATTTTAAGGAGAAAAAAATAAAATTAAAAAGATTATCTGAAAGAGTTAATGGTATCAAAAGAAATATGGAAGGAGGAGGAAGACACAATAGTATCAACCACTGACTGGCTTCAAAGTTACCTTTAACCTCTTTATCAAAAAATAAACAAAAATAAAGGCATGAACCCCCCAGTATATTCTAATGAACCAAGGGTCAGTCCTATTTGTGCATTTTTCTAAATCTGCAATTACGTGTTAATTTTAATAGAGGTATTCTGATTTACCACTACAAAGATCTTAACAAGAATGTGCAAAATTTATACACAGTAAATTCCACTGCATACAAAGCAGTGCTCCTAAAAGACTCAGAACCTCAAAGCATATAAAGATATATAAGCAATCACAATACAACATGATAATGTTCCCATAACAAGGCTACACATGAGGAGCTGTCGATAACACTAAGACAATGAAGGGAAAGAATGGCCACCACACAACAGACCAATCCTGGGCCACTGCAAAAGTTGAGTTGAGAAATACAGGCCTAAAATAAAAGAGCAACAATATACTGAGCTTTTAAGGAGATGAATTTTAAGGACATTTAGAAGGTATACTCAGCGGGACTAGGCTCAGTCAACATTTTCATAGTGTAGTTTTAATCAAGAAACAAAGTACTGTTTAAACTAAGAAATATCCTATTCACTGCAGCCTTGTTCAGAATAGCAACAACAACAACAACAAAAAGTAATAAAAGCAATGAAAAGGGGAAATGACGTTTTTTGCTTTTTAAAAAAAGAGATAAGGTCTCATCACTATGTTGCCCAGACTGGTCTCGAACCCCTGGGTTCAAGCAGTCCTCCTGCCTCAGCCTCCCAAAATGCTGTGATTACAGGTGTGAGCTACTGCACCCAGCCAGGAAACGATCTAAAGTCCACAAAAAATAAACTGATTAAATAAATTATACACATAAACTAGAATTCAAGGCAATCATTAAAATGAATGAGGAAGATCTACAATTATTTGGAATGTATTAAGTTGTAAAATGATAACTACGATATACTAAGTTAAAAATATATTAAGATGCAGACGAAGCACCCACATCAAGGCATATATACAAAAGAATTAAAAGTAGAGACTCAAACAGATATTTGTACACCAATGTTAATAGCAGCATTATTCACAATAATCAAAAGGCAGAAATAGACCAACTGTCCATTAACAGATGAATGGATAAACAAAATCTGGTATATATACATACACTGAAACAGTACTCAGCCATAAAAAGAAATGAAATTTTGATATACACTATGAGTAGATCTTTAAAGTATTATGTTTCATGAAATAAGCCATTTGTGTAAAAATAAGAAAAAGAAGGGCTATATATATGAATGCATTACTATAGTGGTTGAAAATCTCTGGAAGACACATAAGAAACCAATGACAGTTAACTCTGGGAAAAACTAGGAAAATGAAGACACAGTATGAATGAATGAAAGGGAGATATATCTTTTGCTACAAACTTTTTTATACTACGTAAGTTTCTTATCATTTGTATATATTGCTTAATTTTTTTTTAATTTAAAAAAAAAAGGGCAAGGATAGTTTTCCATGGATGCTAAAACCAGTGGAAAAGGGTTGTAGGAGAGACAATTTTCACATGATCTCAAAATACCACTGCCTATTTGCTTATTAATTACAAAGGGGAAAAAAGTGTACATCTGCAAAGAAATAATCTGGCAATAGTTACCACCTTAAACAAGCAATCAAATTTAGTGTCACCTATAGAGAAGGAAAATGGCATTAAGTGCCTCCTGAGGTGATTTAAGGAGTACATAACATCACCTACATAGTGTTAATGAAGTAAATGTTTAACTCAAATATATAATATTAAAGAACCAAGAGGCAAATTCACATGGTAGGACATTGTATAAGACAACAGGCCTAGATTCTTCAATAAAGTTAATGTCATTTGGGAAAAAAAAAGGCTGAGGATTATTCTAGATTTAAAGAAACATAAACACCAAAAGCAGTATGTGAATGTGATTGGATCCTGGAACCGAAGAAAACAAAAAGCAACTATAAAATACATGTGGGAAATGAAAAATATTTAAACACATATGTTGCATATTACGTGATAATGAACTAATGTTATTTTCCTTTGGTGTGGTAAAAGTATTGCGGTTATGTTGGAGAATGTCCTTCTTAGGGGATACATGCCAACGTACTGAGAGAGGATGGGGAGTATAATGATGACCACAACTTATTCTCACTTAAAGCAAAATGTATGTATGTTTAGAGGAGAGGAAAAAAGCAGTTGTAGCAAAATGTCGCAATTTGTGAATCTAGCTGAAAAGCGCTATTATTCATTTTTTCTATAAATTTGAGAAATTTCAAAATCAGAATTTGGGGAGAAGTATAGAAACAGCTGAATCAGGCACAGCTGAGCCCCCAAAACATAAAAGAGGAAAGGAAAAAAACAAAGGTTATCTTTTACAATAAAAGTATATTTAGGAATTAAATGATAAACATGGTTTTTCCATTATTAACCATGTTTTTCCTGATGGAGCATATGTAATAAACTCATTCATTCCCAGGAGTATCTGTATTAAACAAATTTCACTTTTAATTTCCTTACAACATAATCATTTTTCTTTAAGTAATTACATTGAATCCATCTCTATAAATTTAGAGCTAGATTTGTAACTCTCGCTCAAAAATGAGCTGGCAGAAAAACACTGTTCCCACAAACACAGACACTAAGTTGCCTACCCTTCCTACAAGTAAGAGAAAATCCAGACGGCAAGATGACAAGTTTACTTAGGCTTGTCCTTTGTACAAATTACACAGAAGGAAGCTAAAGGGCAGCGAATAGCCTGGTTCACCAAAAATTATAGGAAGACAGAACCTTCCATCTCTTAAATCTTCAACCCACATTTTCATTGTTTCAAAACAGTATGAATTCCTATATTAGAAAACATCTAGGCAAATCTGCATTGTAACATGACTGCAGATAAGTTTTAGTAAGGAAAATCTAAAAGGCCAAACTGATTTGGAAATGTGTATGTGCTTACTTTACTTTGAATACATCTATTGCCTTGAGAATTCACTTTCATACAACACACTGAAGTCACACTATAAAGATCTGATTCAAAAGAAAATGGGAAGTTT
This sequence comes from Rhinopithecus bieti, assembly GCF_001698545.2. Taxonomy (NCBI): domain Eukaryota; kingdom Metazoa; phylum Chordata; class Mammalia; order Primates; family Cercopithecidae; genus Rhinopithecus; species Rhinopithecus bieti. The sequence goes on along the minus strand of NW_016826821.1, from coordinate 46,815 downwards.
TTCTTGTTTCCTCATCTTGAACTGTATCTAACTCCCTCCTGAGAATCTCTCAGGTTGACAAAAAAATAAGCAGAATATGAAAATAAATCCAATGTGAGCTATGATTATGATCTTCCTAAAGGCATTTGTGATCTTCCAAAGTCCCTGTGGAACTCATGAAGCTGCACACTTTACTACACATACACTTCTATGAATGTATATCACACTTACTTAGCCTGTAAGTGTAATGCTTACAGGCTAAGATGGAACAATGAACTCACATTTGCCTCTGGCTTTTTCTCACTGAAAAATGTCCTATTATTTACCTATCAAAAGTTTCTCGACATCACTGTAGTGAAGGCAAACACACTCTTCATGGTTGGGTATTTTTTTTTACTCTGTTCAAATCCTCTAACATGTTAGTCTGGTCTCATGCTGCTACCAAGTAATACCCAAGACTGTGTAATTTATAAAGGAAAGAGGTTTAATTGCCTCACAGTTCCACAGGGCTGGGGAGACCTTAGAAAACTTATAATCATGGCGGAAGACGTTAGCAAACACATCCTTCTTCACATGGGGGCAAGAAGAAGAGTGCCTAGCAAAAGGAAGGAAAGCTCCTTTTAAAACCATCAGATCTCATGAGAAATCACTATCAGAACAGCATGACGGTAACCATCCCCATGATTAATTTACCTCCCACTGGGTCCCTCCCCTCACACGTAGGGATTATGGGAACTACAATTGAAGATGAGATTTGGGTGGGGACACAGCCAAATCATATCACCTAACATTTCCCAAAATTTGTTCCTCAGATCACTTAGTTCCTCAAGATGTTATAAGGAGGAAAAAAGGTTCAGAGATCAAATAAGTTTGGAAAATATTGAGTTTAATGTTAAACAGGCTTCTTTGCTGTAAGTCTTTTACATGTTAATATGTACTTGACATTCCAAGATAGAATAAAGTACACATTGTTTTGCAAGTTTATTTGACTCCAGAACCCTTTTGTCAAGGAGCCACATTGGGAAATGCTGCTGTTCCAGTTCTTTGACAACTTTTAATAAAAATATGCTGTCTTACGTAAAGTCAATATTTTATTAATCTGATTCACACAACAGGTCTGTTCTCAAGTTCATGCTGAGAAATCTAGCTCAAGAAACTAATAACTACTGCCCTGCATAAATTACTTTTGAAATTTCTGAATATCAACACTGTCCTCTTAAAAAGAACAAACATCAGTGACCAATTCCACACTCTAAGTCACAAGCTATTTATTTCATGATAAGATTTTAACCTATTTATTTACCAACATCCTTTAAATAAAGTCTATTTATTCAACATTCCCAAATTTTCAATAATGAGGACCTGCACTCTTCCTTGAAAGGAATTCCACCACAGAACCTTGCCAATCAACCCAGTACCAGTGCTGGCATATAGTGTCCTAAACACACAACTTACAGTGTTGAAGAAATACTAAAAAAAGAAAACGCCGTCTAACACATGAATGAAGAAGGAACAATAGAATTTCACTATTTTGCAATCCCTGATGAATTACGAAGTCTAAGCAATTATCATCAATAGCTGCTAACATCACAAAGAGACATAAGACCTTACATATCTCCTGATGGAAACACAAATCACTCCTATGAAGTATTCTTACTGAGAGAAAAAAAATACAAACCAACCTATCAATTTACAGGAAATTCAGGAGACAGGAAGAACATGTTAAGTGACATTACAGAGATGCAATCAGCAAAATGAGACTAAGGGAAATTTATCAGGGCAAACAACCTGGTTTCTCTAATTTAAAAATTAAGAAAAAAAAAGAGACGAAGAGAGCCTAAGATTTTAAATGATGTAATAAACACGTCAAATTGTTGTAAAGTATGAACCCTATTTGGATGTCACTTCAAGCAAATAAACTATAGATCTATATTTATCTATAAATCAGAGAAATATGAAGCCTGATTCATATTTAATATTAAGAACTTGCTATACATTTTTTGGTATGATAATGTTATTATGGTTATGCTATAAAAAGAGAGACTCTATCTTTTAAAACTCAACATATTGAAATATCTGAAAGGTAAACATTATGTATGTCAAGGATTTTATTTAAAACAATCCAGGAGCCAGGTATGGTGGCTCATACCTGTAATCCAAACACTTTGGGTGGCTGAGGCAGACGGATCACCTGAGGCAAGGAGTTCAAGACCAACCTGGCCAACATGGCAAAACCCCATCTCTACTAAAAATACAAAAATTAGCCAGGTGTGGCAGCACATGCCTGTAATCCCAGCTACCTGGGAGGCTGAGGCACGAGAATCGCTTGAACCCAGGAGGCGGAGGTTGCAGTCAGCCAAGGTCGCGCCACTGCACTCCAGTGTGGGTGACGGAGTGAGACTCTGTCTCAAATAATAATAACAACAACAATCCAAGGATTGGGGATGAGGGGTGCTAGACAGAAATATAGATGAAAGAAGACTGCCTATGAGTTGACAATTCTTGAAGTTCAATACTGGGTACATGGGAGCTCTTTATACTATTCCCTCTACTTTTATGTTAATATATATTTAAAATATATTATAATAAAAAGGTAAGAAAAAATGCTGTATGGGAATTGAATTATCATAGCATCTACCTATTCCCATAATATATTAATCCAGAGTCAGGCACAAGAGAGTATTAATTTACTAAGATCAAATTATATTTCTAGAGTACCATAAGCAATCATTTGATATGAACTTCACAAGCAATCAACATGCTAAGCTCTCCTATGTAATTACTCTTATTTGCAAGTCTGTTAACAGTATCTAACCAATTTATAGCTCTCTGTGAAAAAAGTGTTTAAGTATTATTTATTTTAAAAAAAAAAAATTTATTAAATAAAGCAACAGTCACAGAAAAAAAACTGCAGACAATATTGCAGAGTCATTGCTGTCTTTCTAGCCCTACGGGCCTTTGGTACTTCTGGAATTTATTGTCAGCAGAGTTACTGCATAAGCACTCCAGCTCACTGAGCTCCCAAACAGGACTAGTTTTATCTTGTGTACAAAAACCCTTTCCTGCCTGCCTACTCTGAAATAAGGAGCCAAACCGACAGATGGCAGACAAAAAGGAAGAGGGAGGTGATAAGGAGGCAGTACAAGACAGCACCAGGAAAAAATAACAGAAAGAACTGAAAGACATCTTAAATACGAATATAACCATATAAAATTCACCAATTTCTTAGATTTTTGCAAAACAAAGTCACATTTTGTCACTAATCAATTACTTTAAAGCTAAGTGACTCTGTAAATTCGTATTGGATTTTACTCCTTTACATGGCATAGCTTTGAGAGTTTTGAAAAATCCTTCTTGGCCGGGCGCGGTGGCTCAAGCCTGTAATCCCAGCACTTTGGGAGGCCGAGACGGGCGGATCACGAGGTCAGGAGATCGAGACCATCCTGGCTAACATGGTGAAACCCCATCTCTACCAAAAATACAAAAACTAGCCGGGCGAGGTGGCGGGCGCCTGTAGTCCCAGCTACTCAGGAGGCTGAGGCAGGAGAATGGCATAAACCCAGGAGGCGGAGCTTGCAGTGAGCTGAGATCTGGCCACTGCACTCCAGTCCGGGCGACAGAGCGAGACTCCGCCTCAAAAAAAAAAAAAAAAAATCCTTTTAATATCTTAGACCAATTTAAATTAGCCAAAGTATTTCAAACTATTCTCAAAAGAACAAGAGAAATGGGACATACCAAACTTTTATCAACATTTCACCACTGTCACACTTCTGCCTTTTTAGAAGCTACCAAACTTTCTTTTTCAACTTCCAAAGAGTAAAGTGCCCCACCTCTATGCTAATCCATAGACACAATCAAAACCACTTCAGTATTACTGCAGCTAGTAGGTTTTAATTAAAATATTGGTTTAAAAGATACTATAGTGTTGCCATTAGAATTATAGTTTTAATCTAAATGACATTTATGTAAAACGCCTAGGCTTTTGGTATAACAAACATTATTTAAGAACATGTCAATTACCATAAGCCATCTTGATCCATTCCTAATGCCAAGTACCTCTTCTGCTTCCAGATTAAGTAGCTTTCCAATCACTTATTTTAGAGAACAAACCTGCAGCACCATACAATACAGAAGCCCACTACTCATACTCTGGCAATTTTTCAAAGAAATAGCAACTTCTAGGCTTTGGTCGCAGAACCAGAACCAGTTCATTTCTGCTCGCATCATAAAAAAGAACAACTAGAGGTTGAGATTATTCAGGGGCTCATTCCTAAGGCAGTTCCCTCTCTCTTCCATGGAAGTTTGTCAAATGGGAGGATAACATCTGCCTGCCTGTCTCACAGAGGTGTTATTTATATCAATTGAGAAAATGTTTACAGAAGTATTTTATAAACTAAAAAGCTATAAATAAATGTAAGTTGTTATTCTCTACTTGTTTGTACTCTAGACAGTTTGCTTAACTTTCCTCCTTAATATCATTGGGTTTCAAGGACTACCAAGAAAAACTTCATATTTCAAGGAATAAAGATTCACTGAGATTCACTTTTTAATAGCAAAGTCCAATCCTTACACCAATTACTGTTCTCTTCTAACACCTATTCTTCTCCTTGGCAAAACAGAACTAGAAACATGCTTTAAGAAATCAAAGCAATAGGTTCTCTGAAGTTCTGTCTCATTGTCATCATGAATTCCTGAACGCCCATATACCACAGTCTTGCCCACATGACACTACTTGGATGGGGTTTTACATCAGCCAAAACTATGTCATTGAGGCTGGCCATTTCTATGCTCTGCCCCCCACAGTCTCCACCAACACTTTTTCATTTCTGAATTCTCATCCAGTCTGCATCACTTCCTAGCTGAGTATGAGCTTAGGCAAGTTACTTAACCTCTCTGTGCTTTAAATTCCTTATCTGCAAATAAAGTTTTAGCTCATAAGTTTAAACATGGGTTAAATAATACATGGAAAAACGCTAAGAGAGTGGATGTTAGTGTTCTCACCACAAAAATGATGACTAAATGAAGTAATGTATATGTAAATTAGCTAGATTTAGTCATTCTGCAATGTATATATACTTCAAAACTTCATGCAGCACACAAGAAATACATACAATTTTATCTGCCAATTTAAAAATAAAAAATACATGAAACTGCTTAGAACAGTGACTGCACAGTAAATGTTCAGTATGTGCTAGTGTTATTTCTTTATATGTGCGTCTGTCTACTCTTCCACCACACCACCATCATTAAATTACATAAATCTTTCCATCATTCTCCATCCCTCATTCTTTCCAAAAGAACGAGCAAATTTTGAGAAAGCAGATACTATGATCATATTACTGACTAAATTTCATTATACATGACTGAATACTTGGTTATATATGAAAGTTCAATGATACCTCATAAATAAGATAATGGCCCATGATGCTTCTAAATTATATTAACACTGAAATATAATCTTTCTAGTTCTCAATTAGGTTAACTACTTATTTCCAATGCTATCAGTTATCAAGGCTGCTTACTTTGAATTATATCACATAAAAGTGGCCATGACTGAAGAGTTTTATGGTATAGTGACTAAAATACCGCAAAACTTTAAAAAGCTTTCCATAGGCCGGGCGCGGTGGCTCAAGCCTGTAATCCCAGCACTTTGGGAGGCCGAGACGGGCGGATCACAAGGTCAGGAGATCGAGACCATCCTGGTCGAACACAGTGTAAACCCCGTCTATACTAAAAAAAAATACAAAAAACTAGCCAGGCGAGGTGGCGGGCGCCTGTAATCCCAGCTACTCGGGAGGCTGAGGCAGGAGAATGGTGTAAACCCGGCAAAGCTGAGATCCAGCCACTGCACTCCAGCCTGGGCGACAGAGCGAGACTCCGTCTCAAAAAAAAAAAAAAAGCTTTCCATAAATACTACCGCATTTTTTAAAAAAAAACAATGTATCTCAAAAAAAAAATCAAAAGCAACAGAGACGTTATCCTTTTTTTTTGCTTTTGAGAGGTCTGGCTATGTTGCCTAGGCTAGTGTTGAACTCCTGTGCTCAAGCAAACCTCTGACCTTGGCCTCCCAAGAAGCTAGGACTATAGGCATGCCACCACGCCCAGCTTAACAGAGACTTTAAATCAGGAGTTTAGAGTGAGGAAAAATAACTTACCAGAAACAAGAGAAAATATTACTATTATATTAACATTACTACCATTATCATTAGGGGACAACCAAATAGCTTAAACACTTACAACCAGAACAAGAGCTAAAAATTCAAGTTTTTGGTTTTTTGGGTTTTTTTACATATTAGCACACTCTACGAACAATTATATGCTCTTGATAATGTTATAAATTCTAAATCCTAACATTTCACAATGTAAAGGGGAATCACTTGAACCAAGAAGACAGAGGTTGCAATAGGCCGAGATCATACCACTGCACTCCAGCCTCGCAACAGAGTGAGACTCCATCTAAAAAAAAAAAAAATTCAGCAGGGTGTGGTTGTGCACACCTGCAGTCACAGCTACCCGGGAGGCTGAGGTGGGAGGATCACCTGAGTCTTGGGAGGTCAGGGCTGCAATAAACCATGATCCCACCACTGCACTCCAGCCTGGGAGACAGAGTGATACCGTGTCTCCCCAAAAAAAAAAAAAAAAAATCAGTTAATCTAATTTAGAGACAGTTTTACTCTGGAGTTGTACTCCTAGTTTACTACATGCTGGGGACTTTTCTAGGCAGTGAAATAAACAACATATCTAATATTCCTGTTTTCATGGAGTTTACATTCTAGTGAGGGAGACAAATAATAACCAGGTAGGCAAGTAATTCAGTATCAGGAAGCATAAGTGCCATCAAAAAAATAAAGCGAGAAAGATAGGGGATGTAGGGAGGGACCACTGTTTTATATTGCATTCACTGAAGATCTCTCTATAGGGGTGAAGTCTGAGGCACTCTCTTTAAACAGAGGCCTGAATTATGTGAGCGAACCAGCAGTGCAAAAACTTGAGGAAAGGGATGAACAAGTTTTAAAACCTGGGAGTGTGCCCGGCTCGGTCAAGGAATATGGATAGTTCAATGTAGGAGGAGTGGAATAAACAAGGAGAGGGAGGCAGAGACTACATCATGTAGGACCTTGCAGGCCATGGCTAGGAATTTGGCTGTTCTTTTAATTTAAAATAACTGTATTTTAAATTATATTAAAATAGCCAGGCGCGGTGGCTCACGCCTGTAATCCCAACACTTTGGGAGGCCGAGGCAGGCAGATCACTCAAGACCAGGAGTTCGAGACCAGCCTGACCAACATGGTGAAACTCCGTCTCTACTAAAAAGACAAAAATTAGCCAGGCGTGGTAGCGTGTGCCTGTAATCCCAGCTACTCAGGAGGCTGAGGCAGGATAATCGCTTGAATCCGGGAGGCAGAGTTGCAGTGAGCCGAGATCATGCCACTGCACTCCAGCCTGGTCAACAGAGCAAGACTCTGTCTCAAAAAAAAAATTATTTTAAAATAATAATAATAATTTAATTTAGAAGTCATCTAAAGCATTAAGTAAAGGAGTGATTAACATTTGAAAAGGTCATTCTAGTTATGAAGTAGAAAATAGCCTATAAGAGGTCAAGTGAGAAAACAACGAAATCAGATAAGAGACTATTATAATTACCCACACAGGAGATGGTGGTGGTTTAAACCAGCATAACAAGGCAGAGATGACAAAATGTGGTCAGATTAGAAATGTATTCAGAAAATAGAGCCAAGACAATTTGTTAATAGACTGGTTAAAGGGTACAAAGAAAAAAGAAGAATCATAGATCACTTAGGATTCCGGCCTGAGCAACTAGTTGAATGGTCCTGCCATTTACTAATACCAAGAGCAGATTCAGAGGAAATAATGAGAATAGGAATCATACCTTCTGTGTTGTATAAATTTAGTTTGAGATGTCTATTAGACAGTTTGTTATATAAGTAAACTCATGTCATGGGTTTGTTGTACAGATTATTTCTGTACAACAAAATAACTAATGGATAACTAGTATCCATTAGTTATTTTTCCTGATCCCCTCCCTCCTCCCATTCTCCACTCTCCAACAGGCCCCAGTAACTGTTGCTCCCCTCTATGTGTCCACATTTTCTCATCATTATCTCCCACTTATAAGTGAGAACAATCTGATGAACTATGACACTCAATATTGGGGAGGGGGTTCAGGCTAAAGATATCAATGTGAGTCAACAGGCATACAGATAGTATTTAAAGCCATAGAACTAAATAAATATAGATGTAGAAGATTTTGTTTATTTCATCCTCACATCAGCCCTATGATGTAGCAACTATAATTATTACCATTTTATAGATCAGAAAACTGAAGTTAAGAGATTAAGACTTGCGCCAGGTACGGTGGCTCAAGCCTGTAATCCCAGCACTTTGGGAGGCCGAGACGGGCGGATCACGAGGTCAGAAGATCGAGACCATCCTGGCTAATACGGTGAAACCCCATCTCTACTAAAACTACAAAAAACTAGCCGGGTGACGAGGCGGGCGCCTGTAGTCCCAGCTACTTGGGAGGCTGAGGCAGGAGAATGGCATAAACCCGGGAGGTGGAGCTTGCAGTGAGCTGAGATCCGGCCACTGCACTCCAGCCTGGGCGACAGAGCCAGACTCCGTCTCAAAAAAAAAAAAAAAAAAAAAAAGAGATTAAGACTTGCCTAACATCATTCTGCTAACTGGCAGAAGAAAGAAGCAGGTAGGGGAAAGAACAGATCTAACTGACGACAATGCCCATGACCTTTCTCAACTGGGGTTTGTTATCTGAACCTCAGAACATTAACAATGGTCGGAGTGGATACTTTCTCAATTCTCACAAGGATGGTACATAACTAGTGCCATCCTACATTGGAGAGAAGATAATTCTTTACATATAACAAATGTCCAAATGTCTTTGGACATTTGGGTTTAATTCTGTTATGAAACACAGTTGAAAAAAACTATACTATACTACCATTAATCCATTATTATTATTCCATTACTACTATTAGGAATCATTTAAAATGAGAGAGATTTCTGCACAGCAAAAGAACAATTAACAAAATGAAAACGTAGCCTATGGATTTGGAGAAAGTATTTGCAAACTATGTATCTGATACAGGGTTAATATTCAAAATATGTAAGGAACTCACACAACTCAATAGCAAAAAACAAAAATGAATAACCTGCTTTTAAAATGGGCAAATGACTTGAATATATATTTCTCCAAATAGGACATAAAAATGGCTCAACATCACTAATCATCAGGGAAACACAAATCAAAACCACAATACGGTATCACCTCACACCTGTGAGGATGGCGATTATCAAAGAGACAAGAGGTAAGTGTTGATCAGGGAGTGGAGAAAAGGAAATACTTGAACGCTGTTGGTGGAAATGTAAATTGGAACAGCCATTATGGAAAACAGTATGTAGGTTTCTCAAAAAATTAAAAAGGGCCGGGCGCAGTGGCTCACGCCTATAATCCCAGTACTTTGGAAGGCCGAGGCGGGCGGATCACAAGGTCAGCAGATAGAGACCATCCTGGCTAACACGGTAACCCCATCTCTACTAAAAATACCAAAAAATTAGCTAGGCGTGGTAGCAGGTGCCTGTAGTCCCAGCTACTCAGGAGGCCGAGGCAGGAGAATCACTTGAACACGGGAGGCAGAGGTTGCAGCGAGCTGAGATCATGCCACTGCACTCCAGTCTGGGCATCACAGCGAGACTTCATCTCAAAACACAAAAAAAATTAAAAAGAAAACAACCATATGATCTAGCAATCTCTCTTCTGTGTTTTAACCCAAAAGAAATAAAAGCAGCACCTCAGAGAGAGATATGCACTCCCATGTTCACTGCAGCATTATTCACACTAGCTGAGATATGGAACCAACCTACACGTCTATCAGTGGATGGCTCGATAAAGAAATTGTGATACAAACACACTCTGGAATATTATTCAGCTTTCAAAAAGGAGATCTTGCCATTTACAACAAAACAAATGAACCTGGAGGACATTGTGTTAAGTGACATAAGCCAGACATAGGGGGAAAAAAAAAACAAAAAAACTAAATCACCTTTTCTATATGTGGAATCTTAAAAAAAAAAAAAAAAAAAAAAAAAAAAAAAAAAAAAAAAAAC
>NW_016826821.1:31816-34155 GCF_001698545.2 Rhinopithecus bieti | reverse complement strand
AGGATGGTCTCGATCTCCTGACCTCGTGATCTGCCCGTCTCGGCCTCCCAAAGTGCTGGGATTACAGGCTTGAGCCACCATGCCCGGCCTAAAAAAATAAATTTTTTATTTTTTATTTATTATTTTTAAAAAATAATTTTTTTAAAAGAAAATGAATGGAATATAAACTCGTCAAGTGCCAGAATCTTTGATTTTCAATTAATGTGTTCCAACCACCTGGAGCAGTGCTCTTTCTGGGAATGAACCTAAATTTCCAGTCTTGCTGGGCAGCACTTGTTACCCTAAAAGATGGGGATTTCTTCATGTTGTCTTAGTTTTTTGGTACCACTAAAATCTAATAGGATTGCCCTAACCCAGAACTTTAAACGTGCAGTTTAATTTTCATTACAACTGCCCTCCTTCCTTATGGAACTATGACAGGTTCCAAGATACTGCCATTACTGGTCCAAATAACTACCATACCATGGGTATCAATATGTACTGTATGTACTGTTCAAAATAACTATGTACAATGTGAACCAATAACTACCGTATCACATATTCTAGAGGAATAAATATTCTTAGAATTTCAGTTATCCTTTGTTAAACTCCACAAGTATTTTAGAGCACAGGTACTATGATTCAATGTAGCACTTCCATTAAATGCAAAATGTTAAAATGAGCAATCCTGACTAGGCCAGAACTAACGGACTTCACCTGCACATAATAAGCTACATGTATGAATGCAGTATTAGTGGACAATGTATTTCATTTTCAAGCTATAAGAACCAATCATCTACAAGCATTAAGCGCCCATCCACAAGGGGTCACCAGAATGACTACTATTTTTTGAATCACTTATCTCTGGTTAAAAAAAAAAAAAATATATATATATATATATAAAGTATGACAACATATTCTGTTGGTGCTTTCACACATTACTGGTGAGAATGCAAATTGGTACACTTGTGAAGGAAAATTTGGGGATTTGGGAATATCTAACAAAACCACATGTGCACTTAACTTTTGAACCAGCAATCACACTTACAGAAATCTACCTTGAAGAAACAGTTCTAACAATACCAAAATACTATGTACAAGGCTATTTACATAAGAAACAACCAAAATGCCCATACATAAATGAATGGTTGAAGAGGTTAATAAACATTTACACAGTCAAGTCACAGCTGTAAAAAAGAATAGGCTGGGTGCAGTGAGACCAGCCTGGGCAACACGACAAAACCCCATCTCAAAAAATCAACAAATTAGCCAGGTGTAGTGGTGCATACTTGTAGTCCCAGCTACTTGGGTGGCTGAAGCAGGAGGATCGCTTAAACCCGGGGGATTAAGGCCGCAGTTTGAGCCATGATTGTACCACTGCACTTCAGCCTGGGCAACAGAGTGAGACTGTGTCAAAAAAAAAAAAATGCAAAGAAAATGAAAGGAATATCTCTTCAAAAGAATGAACTGATTTGGAGTAATTTCCAGGATATACTATTGAGTGAAAAAAGAAAAGTGCAAAAGAGTGTAATATACTCTTCGCATAAAAAAGAAGGGACTAGGAAAACAATCTAGCAGTTGCTCAAAAAGTTAAACATAGAGTAATCATATGACTCAGCAATTCCACTCCTAGGTATATATACCCTTGAGAATTAAAAATATATGTCCACACAAAAAATTGTACATGAATGTACAAAACAGCATTATTCATAACAGCTAATAAGTAGAAAACCAAATGTCCCGTAACAGCTAATAAGTAGAAAACATAATGTAGTACATTCATACAATGAAGTAACATTCAGTTATCAAAAGGAATGAAGTAATGATACATGCTACAACATTGACGAACCTTGACAAAATTATGCTAAGTGAAAGACGCCAGGCACAAAATGCCACATATTATATGATTCCATTAACACAAAACATTCAGAATAGGCAAACACACACAGACAGAATGTAAATTGGGAAGAGGACCTGGGAAGTGATTGCTAATGGATACAGAGTTTCTTTTGGGGGTGATGAAAGTGTTCCAGAATTAGATAGTTGTGATGGTTGCACGATCTTGTGAATATACTAGAAACCACTGAATTGTACACTTTAAAAGGGTGAGTTGTATGGTATGTCAATTGTACGGCAATAAGAAACTATATGAGAAGAAAACGAATATAAGAGAATACCCACATATATTTTCATTTGTGTAACAGAAATAAAGGAAGGGACAAACCAGAAATTAAATAGACTGTGTACCCACAGGGCATGGATAAGAGGTAGAAACAAAGATGGGGGGATGAAAAGAGATAGTAAAAACAAGGAGAGAGTGACATTTTTTAGTACAACACTTTTCTTTTCTTTTTTTTTTT
>NW_016826821.1:3276-31354 GCF_001698545.2 Rhinopithecus bieti | reverse complement strand
TTTTGAGACAAAGTTTCGCCCTTGTTGCCCAGACTGGAGTGCAATGGCGAGATTTTGGCTCACCGCAACCTCTGCCTCCCAGGTTCAAGCGATTCTCCTGCCTCAGCCTCTCGGGTAGCTGGGATTACAGGCAAGCGCTACCAAGCCCGGCTAATTTTGTATTTTTAGTAGAGATGGGGTTTCTCCATGTTGGCCAAGCTGGTCTCGAACTACCAACCTCAGGTGATCCGCCCGCCTCCCAAAGTGCTGGGATTACAGGCATGAGTCACTGCACCCAGCCCACCACACCTTTTTATATAGTAGTGTTTAGTAGTAGCAGTATTTAGTAACCGTAATGTTTCATATGCCAAAAAGTATTAATAATTAAAATCATCTAGGGTTGGAGGGAACCCAAAATGGAATAGTAACAATAACAAATGAACCTAATGCATTAGGGATGAATAAGATTAACTAAACTAAAGGGAATGGGAAAGAAAATAACTAATCTAAGTACCTTTGGAAAACTATTTTGACTAGACACTATAAGGCTAAAGACAAAAATAACTACATACAAATACTCTAATTAGTAAATACGTTTTTCACTAGGGTACAGGTTAGCAATCTGTAACCACTTCATGTGTATTCTAGAAGTCAACAAATTAGTGAGTCTACTCTAGATCATGAAAGCCAGTTTTGTGACAGAGACGGAAGTTACAAATAAGGAACGGGAGAAGGTTAGGATGAACTTTGTGGTATTGGATTAGAATAGGTGTCAATATGAACCCACGGTTTTAAACATATATAGAAATAAAGGCAGGGTACTGTGGCTCACTCATGGAATCCCAACACTCTGAGAGGCCAAGGCGGGAGGATCACTTGAAGTCAGGAGCTCAAGGCCAGCATAGGCAAAATAACAGGACCTCGTCTCCACTAAAAATTTTTTTAAAATAATCAGCGGGGCATGGTGGGGGCATGTCTGTAGTCCCAACTACTTGGGAGACTGAGGTGGAAGGACGGCGTAAGCCCAGGAGTTCAAGGCTGCAGTAAGCTATGATCACGCCACGGCACTCCAGCCTGGGTGACAGAGCGAGGCCCTGTCTCAAAAAGAAAGAAATATCATTATGTGTGTGTGTGCGCGCACATATATGTTTATACATATATACATAAAATATATGTATGCACATATTATATATATATAAAAATATATATAATATACTGATATATTTCCTAGTTCTGTCAATTGAAGTCCTAAGAGCAATAAAACTCCACTAAACATAATGAGTATACAGATTTTGATTTTAAATACTACTCCCCAATAAAAGGAACCAGAACTCCTTGGAGAAGTAGTTGACTCCAGGACTGGTGCAAGGAAAAATAAAAAGAACAGCCTGTGGCCCCAGAATATAAGGAAGTGCTTGAAAAAGGGTAGAGGCCAACCTGAAAGAGCTTCCAGTGGCCAAAGCTGGAACAATTCGAACAACAAAATAAATAATGATAGTACTGGATTATAACCCATAGAAAATAGAGATCCATAAGAAGACACTAATATAAACAAATAATTGAATAAATAAGTGAGGGAAAGGGGACATCTCTCCCTTACAGAAGAATTCCAATTAATAAATGCAGAAGGAATGAGGGAAATACAAAATCATAATTAGCCAAACACCACAGTAATAACTGTTGCTGACAAGATCTACCAATGGATGTTAAAAATCAATGGGAGAAAGTTTGAGGAGAAACTGTATATCCACAGTCTCAAAGTATCTCCCCCAAGATATGTATGAACAATAAAGGGAAGAACAGTAACTTTACCATGAAGAATACCGCTAAGGGTTCAAAGTTAAAATATCACTAGCAAAAATACATGTCAACACCATGTACCCCTAACACGATGCACTGAGGAGGACACAACATCACTTCTGTAGTTTTCTTACAAAACACGCTTAACCTCAATCAAATCATGAGAAAAAACATCAGACAAACCCAAAATGAAAGAAGTTCTACAAAATAACAGTACTCATCAAAAATGTGAAGGTCGTGAAAAACAAAAACCGAGGAACTGTCAGAGACTGGAGAAGATGAAGACACAACAACTGAATGCAACGTGGGAACCTAGATTAGATCCTAGAACAACAACAACAAAAGGCATTAATGGGAAAAACCAGTGAAATTAAGTAAAATCTACAGTCTAGTTAATAGAATTACACCAATGCCAACTTCCTGGTTTTGATCATTGTACTATGGTTACATGTAAGTTGTTAACATTAGGGGGTGCTTGGTGAAGAGAATGTAAGAACTCTGTACTATCTCTGCAACTTTTCTGTAAGTCTAACATTATTTCTAAATGAACCATTAAAAATAAATAAAATCCATCAACCAGTCATCTGACACAACTGTCACATCTTCTTGCTCAAGGATCTCATCTGAAATTTAAGTCCCATTAATTTAGAGAGCCCAGTAGGAGACATCAGAACAAACTAAAATCGGCCGGGCGCGGTGGCTCAAGCCTGTAATCCCAGCACTTTGGGAGGCCGAGACGGGCGGATCACGAGGTCAGGAGATCGAGACCATCCTGGCTAATACTGTGAAACCCCGTCTCTACTAAAAATACAAAAAACTAGCCGGTTGAGGTGGTGGGCGCCTGTAGTCCCAGCTACTCCGGAGCCTGAGGCAGGAGAATGGCGTAAACCCGGGAGACGGAGCTTGCAGTGAGCTGAGATCCGGCCACTGCACTGCAGCACGAGCGACAGAGCAAGACTCCGTCTCAAACAAAAAAAAAAAAAAGAATAAACTAACATAAAATCGGATCTGGCATCTAGTAAGTAAATAACTACTTTATGCTCTTTTTCACTTTTTGTAGTTAAAGAAAATGCTAACAGATGTGACTTTACTGGCTTTGCAAATTTCTTTGTAAATGATTTGACCAACTTTTTATGTTTTCAACATCATGATAATCTGCAATATGTGCTCATAACAATGTATTTTATGCGTATGTTAAGCTGAAGTTGTGTAGAGTTTTGTTGTTGGTTTTTTTGTTTGTTTGCTTGTTTGGTTGGTTTTTTTTTTTTTTTTGAGATAGAGTCTCACTCTGTCTCCCAGGCTGGAGTACTGTGGTGCAATCACAGCTCACAGCAGCCTCAACCTCCCAGGCTCAATTGATCTTCCCATCTCAGCCTCCCTAATAGCGGGAACTGCAGGTATGCACCACCATGCCCAGCAAATTTTTGTATTTACCATAGAGACAGGGTTTCACCGGGTTGTCCAGACTGATCTTGATCTCCTGGGCTCAAGCCATCCTCCCACCATGGCCTCCCCAAGTGCTGGGATTACAGGCGTGAGCTACTTTGCCTGGCCAAAAGTTCTACTTACAGTTTTAAAAAACACCTTCAACAGATTATAGTATATTGTTATTATACAGTTATCCAACTATAACATTCAAGTTTTGTTTCACAAGTTTGTTTTTATCCTAACACAAACGTCTCACTCTCCAAGCCACAATGTCATCATTATCATCATTTTAAAATCTGAAAATCTGAATTTTAAAAGATCAGCTCCTTCAATACATCCAGCCCTTTTTTCTTTTTCTATTTCAAATATTAGTGAGTATTTAGTATGACTTTTTGGGGGGAAAATGCTTGGGACATTGGAATTGTATTACTATTTATTATTTGCACCCTCTACTAACCAATCCAGTCCAATCAACAACACATCCTCCAAAATTCCTTTAAATTAAGTGAGATTTTCAAGAGATGTTTACATTAATAAGCAGATTAAGTGACGCATTTACATTTGCTTTCTCTTCCATGCACCATCAGGGTGCCTGCACTGGAAATGGAATACATGACCAGCAAATGAATGGATGTGTCACATGTAAACAGCATGACTGGAAATTTAAGAAGCAAAATGATAAGAACCTTCGGGAAAGCAAAATTCATAAAAGTTTAGAATTACAAGAGGCCTTAATAGGCCATTTAATCCATTCCAATAACAACAACCGGAGATGACTATCCTATTTTTAAAAGGCTCCAGATTTCCAACCTCCCTAGATATCTCATTCTGCCGTACAATCTTGTCATGTGATTTGGGGGAAATATTATGACTGTTCTTTGCCCTACCTAATGCTATCTTTTCTCAAATAATATAGCAATACATCTTAAATCACTTCCAAGATATATAAATGTGTATAGGTGCATAATACATATGTATATGTGTCTGTGTATGTGTATATATATGTATATGTACATTAATGCATAAGACAGGCACCTAGGACACTCAGTTTTGCTTGTATAAACACAGGCTTTGGAAACACATATATTAAAGGGACATACTCATCCCACATTAATCACAACAGGCACTATGAAACAAACAATGTCACAGAACAATTTTGGTCTAAAAATATCCAGTAGAAATCAATTTCATAAAACCTTGAGGTAAATAGATTTCTTCCCACTATGAATAATCATAGTTTCTTCGCCTTCTACAAATACTGCCCCATTTTGAGCAACCACCACTAGCAGAATTGTAAAAATATAATACATACATATGTACTAGATCCAAATAAACAATGTTTCAACGTTTGGTTTTTCAAACCACTTAGCTAACAATCATTTTGGAAAAGGGCCCAGTGAAAAAGATAGTGATGGCAGAGTTCAGCCAGTGATAATGAACAAGTAGCCAGTTTTAATCAAGCAGTCCAGATAACTGATTCAAATAAAACAAATCATTTTTGGAACATATATAGAATGAGGAAGTCCCAAGCAAGGATTTAAAAAAAAAAAAAAAAAAGGGTCTGTTAGGAAATACACCAAAATGTTAACCATGAAATGCCACCTCTGGAGATGTAATTACAAACATGGGTTAGTTTGTTCAGATTTGTTATTCCTATCATTTGATTATCTCTATATTCTAAGTATTATAGACATTTCTTAAACTAAAACAAATCTGTCCCTGTGTTTCACAGCTCTCTAAGATAACATGTCTTTTACATAACCTCCTGGGAAAGGTGGTACAAGCCCCTGTTTTCCTCGTGTCTCCCAGTAACCTGCCTCCCATCACAGAACAGACTTCACCATGTTCCCCGAGGTAGCTCCTGTCATCACCATCATCATCCTCATCTCACGCTGAAGACTAAACAATGCGCCCCGCCTCGCCTCGCCTCCCGGTTGCAAAGGCTTTATAATTTGTTGTTTTATCGGGGCGGGAGATTTGGAGAAAGGTTTAGCAGATGATGAGCTGCCCCCACCCAAAGGCAGAGGAGAGGAGGAAGACACGTCGTCCCGGCCTCCACCCCGCTAAAGGCGGCCGGCGCCTGGGGACACCGGGGTCGCGGCTCTCCCCGGACCCTGAGAGGGAGTCGGCCGCCGCCCTCGGACCGAGCCCCAGCCGAAGCAGGGGAGCTGGTCAGCGGATAAAGGAATGAGGCAGAAAGAGACGCGACCACCGTGGGGCCAAAGCAAAGACACTGTAAGCTTCTGGAGGGGCGGGTCCCTCGGCCCTCTCCGCCGGCGCTTCGGCTTCTACGCTGCTCGGAGACGCCCGAGCGGCAGGAGGCCTCTAGAGCCGGTGACCCGGGAGGGCCGCGCCGCGCCGAGAGGGCTCCCGCAGCTCGCCTACCGTCTACCCGGGACCCCAGCAGCACCGCTCGGCGGCAGTCCCGAAACGGCCCCGGCCGGCCCTGCGCGGCCGGCAAAGTACACACACATACACAGGACCAGGAGGACAGAAGATGATGCGTTACCGTATGCGGCTCTGGAGCTGGCGGGGTGGGGCGCGGCTCCGGCGACTCGAGCCCGGCTCGGCAGAAGCTGCGGCGGTCGCGTCCTTTATTTTTGCTGCTGCAGCAGCAGCGACTTGTCAAAGGGAAAGACGTAAGAGGCGGCAGCAGCAGCGGCAGCAGGCGAGTCTCGCGAGATTTGAGCGGAACTCTCGCGCAGCCGGGAGCCCTCGCCCCGCCCAGCAGGCCCAGCGCGGGAGGTGAAAGGGGAGCGGAGAGGAACGCTGCTCAGGTGGAGCTGGGTGTTGAGCGAAGAGGGAAGGGGATTTGGGCGCTAGGGGAGCCAAGCTAGGTGCTGGGGGCACTTTGCCACCGCGCGGCCCTCACCTTTCAGCCCTCGCGGAATCCGGGCAGCCCCGACTGCCTGCGGGGACCTGACTCCGCAGATGAAGCACAATTGGGGGCGTTTCACAAAGGGTGGTGAGGAGTGGCGGGGGCCATGCGGTGCGCCCCGTTTTCCTCGTGGTGGGCGGGGAAGACTCCCCCGCCGGGCGCGGCTCGGGAACACGTGGTACGGCCGGCGGCAGGGCCAGGGCCACACCCCTTTATCTCCGCCGCGCACCCCGGCCCCACGCTCTTTATCTCCCATCGCAGCGGAGGGCCGGCCAGGTTCAGTCACATAAAAGCGTTTCACTTGACCTACTCTTCCACTTTGTTCATGTCTTTGCGCCTTATGGGACTGCGAGAACCCTGCAGATGCCAGGACCTGGCTCCTAGGTTTTCTTTTCTTCTTGGGAACACTGAGTAAAGTGTCCTTTGGGTGACTTACATCCTTGATCATGACCTCGACCTCCACAGTGAAACCCCATGAGGGGAAGGACACGGACTGGCTGAGTCCTCACCGTATCCCCAGTGCCTAATGTAGGTCCAACTGGACATTAAATTGTTGAGTGAATACCCCATCTCCATCTTCCTCTTTCTACCTGGTTTTGCTCCTGGACTTCCGCCTTTCCAGCCACCTTCATGGTGTCTTTCCTTCCAAATATTCTAACGAGCACCAATTATGTGTAACTGACCGATGACATGGGGACAAAAAATAGAGTTGGCCTGTGCCTTCCAGAAGTTTGCCATCTAATTAGAGGCGTAGAAGAATCACACAAACATACGAGCCATGAATGTGTCACTAATGTAAGAAATTACGGTATAGACAGACGAGGGAGTACTTGCCCATTGTTAAATTAGATACATGTTTGTGTGTCACATGAGGCAGTTTAGTCCAAGAGTTAGGAGCCATGTGCTTCACTGTCAGACACTGGTGGGAATTCTGGAATCCAACTTATCCCAGGTGTGTGACCTTGGGCAAGTTGCTTGACCTCTCTGAACCTCAGTTCCTTATGCGTCAATTTATTATACCAGTTCTTATTATAACAAACTTCCTCTGAGAAGTAAAATATATGTAAAGCTCACATACGGCACATATTAAGTACTCATTAAATGGTGGGTCTTACGTGTGTAGCTTTTAAGTTTCTATGTATAAAATGTGCATCTATTTCTGGTAAACGATGTAAGGGAGTAGCTACATGAGGAGTGATGTCATTGTTGCTAGTGCTTTATAATCTGGGTATTGTGTGTGAAGCTCACTCAAAAGCAACAAGCTGGCCGGGCGCGGTGGCTCACGCCTGTAATCCCAGCACTTTGGGAGGCCGAGGCGGGCGGATCACGAGGTCAGGAGATCGAGACCATCCTGTCTAACACAGTGAAACCCCGTCTCTACTAAAAATGCAAAAAATTAGCCCAGCGTGGCGGCGGGCGCCTGTAGTCCCAGGTACTTGGGAGGCTGAGGCAGGAGAATGGCGTGAACCTGGAGGCGGAGCTTGCAGTGAGCCGAGATCGCGCCACTGCACTCCTTGTCCTCCTTTTAACTCATTAATGTACTCATCTATGCCACTCACAAATATCATGACATTCTGTTTTTCTTGAATTTGTAAAACTCTACTGGTTTTGCCCATTCTTTTTTTTTTTTTTTTTTTGACGGAGTTTTGCTCTTGTTGGCCAAGCTGGAGTGCAGTGGCACATCTTGGCTCACTGCAACCTCCGCCTCGCAGATTTAAGCGATTCTCCTGCCTCAGCCTCCCAAGTAGCTGGGATTACAGTCGTGTGTCACCATGCCCGGCTAATTTTTGCATTTTTAGTAGAGGCGGGGTTTCACCATGTTGGCCAGGCTGGTCTCGAACTCCTGAGCTCGTGACCCTCCCGCCTCGGCCTCCCAAAGTGCTGGGATTACAGGCGTGAGCCACCGTGCCTGGCCTGGTTTTGCCCATTCTATTTCAAGAAAAGGACTGCTCACTTTATAAGACCAATCAAGAGACTCCCTGTTTTACCCTCTCCTTAGCTTCCACCCTCAGAGCTGTGTGTAAAAGAGAATTGAATACAATTGTGTTCAGTTGCATACAATTAGCAAATACTGTTAGTGTCAGCAAGTGAGCCCTAACTACTAGCCACCATCACCTTGACCACACCACTTTTTCCCAAAACACTGTTTCTTTCTTTTTGCTTTTTGAGGCGGAGTCTCACTCTGCTGCTCAGGATGGAGTGCAGTGGCATGATCTTGGCTCACTGCAACCTCTGTCTCCCGGGTTCAAGCGATCCTCCTGCCTCAGTCTTCCAAGTAGCTGGGATTACAGGTGTGCTCCACCACGCCCGGCTAATTTTTTTGTATTTTTAGTAGAGACAGTGTTTCACCATGTTGCCCAGGCTGCTCTTGAACTCCTGACCTCAAATGATCTGCCTGCCTCAGCCTCCCAAAGTGCTGGGATTACAGGCATGAGCCACCACACTGTGCCAAAACACTGTTTCATACTCAAATCAGCATATCCTAGAACCTTGTTGTCAGCATTATTCTCCCAACTCCACCAGTTCATTTTATTCAGATTTCCCTAAAGAAAAATGTTGGATAGAGGGATTCAGAGCCACAGCCAAGTCCTCAGCATCACAAGCCCTTGGTCTGATAGCCTTCTGAGCAGCACACTTTGGCCATACCAGTCAGCCACATCTTCCTCCCCTCACACATGTCACCCCCACTTCATGCCTCATATTTCACAGTGCCACACCACAGCTGGGAGGTCCCAGGCAAAGGAACTGGAGAATCAACGTAGAATACATAGTTTTCATCTTTCATCTGCATATGGGAAATGTGCAGCTCCTAAAGGGCTTAGTTGGAAGTGAAGAAATCCAGCAGAGCAGTGAAGTGTGGAGGCAGAGCAGCAGGGGTAAACGGACACTGGGAGTAAGTTTGTGTTGCCCTTGGCACTTGGCTCAGGAAACAAATCACTCTGAAAACAGAAAAGAACTCCAGAGCAGGAATCCATGGACATGAGTTCTGGTAGCTCCAGAAATTGCAGCCTAGTTGCCCTCTCATTACACACACAGTCTTTCTGAGCCTAGTCTCACATCTGTAAACAGCGGTGATAATAAAACCCACTGCCTGCCAGAGAGTATCATGGGAGTCAAATAACATAGGGAAGTACCTTATAACCATATTTGTAGCACTGTTTAACTGTGAGGTATGATTATTCATTGATTCATTCATTTAACAGATCTTTGTGGAATGCCTATCATAAGTCAGGCATTGTGCAAGGCACTAAATATGCTATTGAACAAGCTTAAATACCTGCCCTCAAGGAGCTTATGGTCTAATGGGAGGAGAGAGGGAAGAAAATAGATCATTATAATATCACAAGAGGAGAGTGCAAGTGATAAAGGTACAGTGGGAGGGAGCAAGCAAACCAGAAGAAGTGCAAAACGAGCTGAAAGCTTTTTTGGAAGAGGTTTAGAAAACATACGTAATGGGCCAGGCTTGGTGGCTCACGCCTGTAATCCCAGCACTTTGGGAGGCTGAGGCGGGCAGATTACCTGAGATCAGGAGTTCAAGACCAGTCTGGCCAACAGGGCAAAACCCCATCTCTATTTTTAAAAATACAAAATTTAGCTGGGTGTGGTGGTGGGCACCTGTAATCCCAGGTACTCAGGAGGCTGAGGCAGGGAGAATCGCTTGAACCTGGGAGGCCGAGGTTGCAGTGAGCGGAAATCACACCACTGAACTCCAGCTTGGGTGACAGAGTGAGATTCTGTCTCAAAAAAAAAAAAAGTATCCGTAATGAAGATTCGGCACATTTCATGAAGAGCGATTCCTAAATCAATTCCAAAATAACTTCAACAAATTGCTCTGTTGTGGGCTATGAATTCTCCTTGGTTCTAATAAAACTCATATCTCCTAAACCATTTAGAAAAGAGTCTTTGATGTGGAGTCATTATATACATCCATTAGCTTTGAAGAAAGATGAAATTAATGGAGAGAAAAATCAGTGGTATCTTAATTAGAAATATTTTACTGTTACAGCTTGTGTTTAAACACCAGAAGAAGAATTCATTCCACCTCACATACTTGGTGCCCAATAGTTCCCTTCAGCCAGTCTTTCTGATCCAGGTAATATTGCAGATCAGAGCCTAAGAGGCATTTCCAAAATATGATAACACATACCTTATTTTCATTTATGGTTTATTTTTACAGATGGTCCCTGACTTCTGATTTTTCAGCCTTACGATGGTGTGAAAGCAATATGCATTCAGTAGAAACTGTACTTCAAATTTTGAATTTTTATCTTTTCCCGGGCAATATGGATATTCTCCTACAGTCTTGGGCAGTGGCAGCAAGCTGCAGCTCCCAGTCAGCCACACAGTCACCAACACTACAGTGTCCTGTTTTGCCAGATGATTTTGTCCAGCTATAGGCTAATGTAAGTGTTGTCAGCACTTTAAATTAGGGTGGGTTAAGCTATGATGTTCAATAGGTTAATTCTATTAAATGCATTTTTGACTTTTTTGTTGTTGTTGAGACAGACTTTTGTTGTTATTGTTGTTGTTGCACTCACAGCTCACTGAAGCCTTTACCTCCCAGGCTCAAGCAATCCTCCCACTCAGCCTCCCAAGTAGCTGGGACTACAGGCACATGCCATCATACCCAGCTAATTTTTTTCTTTCTTTTTTTTTTTTTTAGTAGAGATGAGGTCTGCTATGTTGTCCAGGATGGTCTTGAATTCTTGAACTCAAGCAGTCCTCCCGCCTCAGCCTTCCAAAATGCTGGGATCACAAGCATGATCCACCACACCTGGCCTGACTTGACTTATGATGGATTTATTGGGACATAACCCCATGGTATGTGGAGGAGCATGTGTACTCTGCTTCTTTACAAAAGGCTTTGAGATAGCTATTAACACTTTATTCATAATCATATTCCCTACAAAGAAACTCCAAGAGAGTGCATCAGTCCATCATTTCTCACAATTATTGAGTGCCTACCATGTGTAAGACATTATGCTAGAACTATAAGCTGTATGAAGTATGTCCATACCCTTTAGGGGTCTGAAAACTATAGATGGAGATATATATCCATGAAAAGATAGCTAAATAATAAACAATTCTATCTTTTTATTCTTATAGTTGATTGTCTCTCTGTATTTCCTATTGGTTGTATGAGCAAAATTATAAAGTTAGGTGCCCAACTTCTGAAACTTGTTCACTGTACGCTGCTGCTTTTCCAGAGAAGCAGGATATCAAAGAAGGGCAAGATTTTAACTTGATAGTTATAGATCTATAATAGGTATTTTAGTAGGTCTTCTTGAATAACTCATCCTTTAAACAGAGCACAACCATGACAATTTTCTCGTGATATAGGTAAAATTTGAAATTGGCGAAACCTAAAGACTAAATTAATTCTGGAAGACAAAGACTTGCACAAAAAATAGCGTTTGATAAAAAGCAATATGATATAAAGTAAAAGAAAGTAAAGAAAAAAAATAAATATTCCCAGAACTCAAAAGAGACTCCTGGAGAGAATTTCATCCAGGTGGTAGAATTTGAGAGGGTAGCTGACAGCTAAAT
Source organism: Rhinopithecus bieti (assembly GCF_001698545.2). NCBI lineage: Eukaryota > Metazoa > Chordata > Mammalia > Primates > Cercopithecidae > Rhinopithecus > Rhinopithecus bieti. The sequence goes on along the minus strand of NW_016826821.1, from coordinate 19,722 downwards.
ACAAAAAGTTACATATTCTGATAATAAGGTATTCTCAAAACACCAACCTCCAAGCCACAAAAGTTGCCTAGAATTTTTGTTAAAATGTATCTACATATGAAAACACATTCATTGCCTCCTATCTCACTAACAGATAATTGATCTGCCGAAGAGGTTTGAAGGGAAGTAGGATACTAAAAATAGGATCATAAGATTGGCAGTTGGTTCTTTTGGAAACAGAGTTCTTTCTTGCTAAATGCAAACTTTCTAGGGTTTCTATTTGAAATCCATATCCTAAAATCAAATATTACATACACTAGGACAACCCATCATCTAAACAGTATTAAAGACTTCCCTTTCTAGCTGTTTCTTAGACCTACAATGCAATAACCATTTTTAGATAAATTATTTTTACAACAGTTAGTGTTGTTTCATCAAAACACAATACCCTGGGGCGGACACAGGTGAACATTTTCTCACTCAGCAGCAGGGAATGGAATGTTGATGCTGGGGAAAGAAAATGAAGCTACAGGGAGAAAAGCCTACTACGTAGGGAGAAGGGAAAGAAGAAGGGCACTAACAGTTATAGAGTGCTATCCATGCCAGACACTGTGGTAGCACATTGAGAAGATGAACTAGGCACATCTTTGTTCTGGAAAGAAAATAATAAGAAGCATATATAAATGGTTTTACCTTTTTTCCACACTCTGTCAAGCCTCAGGATATGTAAATAATCATAACACAAGTTAGAAAGTTGTGAGCACAATAAGAGGTATGTATCCCTTTTTCTCCTTTCAAAAAAGGACTAGGAGGCTTAGACGAGGTATAGTTAAATTACAGCAGGTTGGATCAGGGACCCTCTGTTACCCAGCCTGGAGTGCAGTGGCGCAATCTTGACTCACTGCAACCTCCTCCTCCCAAGTTCAAGCGATTCTCCTGCCTCAGCCTCCCAAGGCAGGAGAATGCACCACCAGGCCCAGCTAATTTTTTTTGTATTTTTATTAGGGATGGGGTTTCACCACGTTGGCCAGCCTGGTCTTGAGCTCCTGATCTCAAATGATCCACTTGTCTCGGCCTCCTGGAGTGCTGGGATTACAGGTGTGAGCCACTGCACCCAGCTAGAAATGGGTTTTTAAGGGTTGAGTGGTTAAATTTGGACAGTGGGAACAGGGCACATTCTAGGCACAAGAAATAGGATAAGCAAAAGTGTTCTCAGGATCAACAGGCAGTCCAGTTTAGTTGTAGCTCTGTGATGCTTATGTTTTCCAAAACGCTTGGTTGCAAGTGACAGAAACCGAACCTGAACTTGCTTAGGCAAAAGTGAAGAAGAATTAGCTCAAGAGATCCAAAAAAGGGTTTAAATGTCAAGCTAGGATAGGGCAACAAGCCAAGGCTTCAGGAACTTCTGGAGCCAGGAACTCTCTTGCTTCTTTGCTCACCTTGCTGTCTTGGCTTCAATTTACCTGAACATAGACCGGCTTCCTTCATATAGCTGGATATATGGCACCCCTTAGCTTTATGTCTTACCGTTTCCACCCCTAGAATGGGAATAACATTCTTAAGTTTGAAAAAATATCCTGTGGGAAGAATGCTAATTGGCCAGGCTTGGATCAGTGCTCAGCCTTAGACCAATCCCAGGGGCCACAAGGGAGGGGCAGGGCATAGTAAAAGAGAAAATGGGTGATGGGGTCTGGAAAGCAGAGTCTTGTGAGGCTGTGTTTGGAGAATTGATAAGGACTGAAAGATTGCAACTTTACAAGAAGCATATCAACAGGTGAGGAAACATGTTGGCCCAAAATTATGGTAACATTTGCTGCACTACCAGGTTAAAATGAGGTTGAATATTTTATGGCATTGTTCAAATTATTAATGTTTTGTCATTTCAGTCAAGATGTGAAACTAGGTGGATCTCTCACACTGGCTTAATGACAGTAGGACCTGGAATCCTTCATCACTTATCTAGCCAGATGACTTTAGGTGAACATCTTAACCAACCTGAGCCTTGATTTCCTCACTGAAAAATAATAGTAATAATTATAGCTAACATCTGTTGAGTCTTGGTGTTCTAAGCACTTTTCAAATATTTAATATTCAAAACAAACCTATAAGGCTCTATAAATCTGATACAATAATCCCCATTCACAAGGTTATTGTAAAGATTAAAACCCACGCAAGGCCTGGCTTGGTGACTCACGCCTGTAATCCCAAGACTCTGGGAGGCCGAGGCAGGTGGATCACGAGGTCAGGAGATCGAGACCGTCCTGGCTAATATGGTGAAACCCCATCTCTACTAAAAATATAAAAAATCAGCCAGGCGTGGTGGCGGTCGCCTGTAGTCCCAGCTACTCGGGAGGCTGAGGCAGGAGAATGCCGTGAACCCAGGAGGCGGAGCTTGTAGTGAGCCGAGATCATGCCACTGCGCTCCAGCCTGGGCGACAGAGCGAGACTCCATCTCAAAAAACAAAATCACCATGTAAGATGCATGGCCTGGGTTGGGTGTGGTGGTTCACACCTGTAATCCCAGGACTTTGGGAAGCCAAGGCAGGCAGATCACTTGAGGTCAGGAGTTTGAGACCATCCTGGCCAACATGTTGAAACCCCGTCTCTACTAAAAATACAAAAAGCCAGGCATGGTGGCGGGTGCCTGTAATCCCAGCTCCTCAGGAGGCTGAGGCAAAAGAATCACTTGAACCCAGGAGGTGGAGGTTGCAGTTAGCTGAGCTCGTGCCATTGCACTCCAGGCTAGGCAGCAATAGTGAAACTCCATCTCAAAACAACAACAACAACAACAAAAACAGATGCATAGACCGATGCCTGGTGCACAGCCAGCCCTGAATACATCATAATTTTTAATGATCTGTTGTCCAAAAAAGGACACTCTCTGCATTTCCTGATTGCTTCGGGAACCAAAAGCTTTGAAAAAACAAAAACAACAAATGGAAGGAAAGGACTCTAGACTCTGTGACTCCTTATCTCTAACATAGAAGGGGGTAGATAGAGTAGGACTTATTAGGGACTAAAATAAGCCAGGAGGAGAGCTACTAAAAAATAAACAGAAAGTAGGAAATTGAGAAGTGTGGTAATGGAATGTCAAGCAAATGAGAGTGCCCTAGGTTTTTGGTTCTTTTTTCTTGCACGATAGAACTTTCCAAAAAATGCCCATCTATAAAGCTGAGCCATTTAAAGTTCTCATGTCTTTGACCTGAATGCTGTCAAACAACTCAGATTATTCAACCAAGGACAGGAACTAACACTCATTGGCAAAATCCATTGTGTTTGGGCTCAGTGCTGAGCCCTTTATACACAGTTGACCCTTAAACAATACAAGGGCTGGGGGACTAACCACACCCCACCCATGCAGTCAAAAATTAATATATAACTTTTGATTCCCCCAGAACTTAACTACTGATAGCCTACTGTTGACCAGAAGCTCTACTAATAACATTAAACAGTCTATTAATATGTATTTTGTATGTTATGTGTATTATATACTGTATTCTTAAAATGAAGCAAGCTAGAGAAAAGAAATCATAATAAAGATAATCATAAGGAGGCTGGGCACAGTGGCTCACGCCTTTAATCCCAGCACTTTGTGGGGCTGGGACTGGGGATCACTTGAGGCCAAGAATTCAAGACCAGTCTAGGCAGCATAGCAAGACAATGACTTTACAAAAAATTTTAAAAATTAGCTGAGTGTGGTGGCACACACCTATAGTCCCAGCTACTCGGGAGGCTGAGGCGGGAGGATTGCTTGAGCCCAGGAGTTCGAGGCTGTAGTGAGCTATGATTGCACCACTGCACTCTAGCCTGGGTGACAGAGTGACACTTTGTCTCTAAAAAAAAAAAAAAAGAAAATATAAATGACTTTCTGCAGGTCACCAGCTAGTAAGTAGCAAGACTGGGATTCAAACACAGGTCTGTCTCACTTCAAAGCCTAGACTAGAAAATAAGTCCTACTTCCTTACCAGGGTGAGATATTCAAGGCATGAGTACTGCCACAATCTGAGAAAACTGATGAAAGAATAGGCCCTTCTTAACCTGTCTTTCTCCTACCCTTTCTCCTGTGTTCATCCCCCTTACACAGCACCTCCTGGCTGCCCAGGTCTGGAGACTTTCCCCAAGGACTGTCTTCTCATCCAAATGTATCTGTCCTATTCTGCTCTTCACCATAGTGATATTGCACTGTATAAGAACTGATGTGCCTTTCTCTCTAGTTCACACATTTTTACATTCTAAGTTGGACTTCCTGGGAGTACTGAACAACATTAAGAAATAATTCAAAAGATGGAAATTTAAGAACCTGGAAAAGGGACATGGATAAAACCAAAGCTGTTTACAGAGAAGTAGGCCTCTGAGAGTTCATCAGGTTGTACCATATAGATCTTCACAAACATATACACACACACCCCCTGCTGTGAGTTCCCTGAGAGCTGAAACTGGGGCTGTCTTGTTCAGTGCCTGGAAATTGATAAATATATTATGAATCAATGATATCTGAAATATACAGCTGCACTTTATTTTCCCTGGGCCTCACACTAACCCAGCACAGGGGCCAGTTGTTTCAGGTAACAGGATTTGTATTCATCTTGAGCAAAACACCTCTTCCTATCCCCTCTCTTAGTGAGCCCTGCTGACCCTCCAACAAGGTCAGAAAGAACCAAGCCTCAGTGAATGACAATGACCCCCATCATTGTGAAATATGGAATAAAGCTTTCAAGAGCACTGAGAGAATGAAGACAAACAGGTCTGCCTGTGTGTGGTGGTGAATGTGCGTTACTGCAGACAGTTAAAGCAATCACCAAAAACTCAGCAAAACCAGCAGTTCCTTGAGAAACATTCACTAGCCTTATGAGGATCTACAGATATGTAGATGGACTCTCTTGGTTGCAAAGGGGGAACATTACTGATTCACATCACTGGAAATTCCATGATATATCCAGCTTCAGAAATGGCTGGATGCAGATAACCAACAAGATCATCACAGCCTTTATGTATCATACTCTATCTCCAGGCACTGCATTCCTTTGGAATGGCTTCATTCCCTAGCAGCTCTCTCTCTGTCTGCATAGAGAAGGATCATGGCATCTAGCAGCTCTAGGCTTATGTTGTCATTAGAATTCTTTTTTTTGCCAGGCATGGTGGCTCACGCCTGTAATCCCAGCACTTTGGGAGGCTGAGGTGGGCAGATCACGAGGTCAGGAGATCAAGACCATCCTGGCTAACACAGTGAAACCCCATCTCTACTAAAAATACAAAAAATTAGCCGGGCGTGGTGGCAGGTACCTGTAGTCCCAGCTACTTGGGGAGGCTGAGGCAGGATAATGGTGTGAACCTGGGAGGCAGAACTTGCAGTGAGCCTTGGCCTCTGCACTCCTCTGCACTTGAGGTCACACTACTGCACTCCAGCTTGGGTGACAGAGCGAGACTCTGTCTCAAAAAAAAGAATTAAAAAAAAACTATAAAACACAATTTCAAAAAACAAAACAAAACAAACAGGCTGGGCACAGTGCCGCATACCTGTAATCCCAGGACTTTAGGAGGTGGAGGTGGTAGGATTGCTTCAGCCCAGGAGTTTAAGACCACCCTGGGCAACATAGTGAGACCCTGTCTCTACAAAAAATAAAATATTAGCCAGGCATGGTGGCATGTGCCTCCAGTCCCAGCTACTTGGGAGGCTGAGGTGGAAGGATCGCTTGAGCCCAGTAGGTCAAGTTGCAGTGGGCCATGATTGTGCCACTGCACTCCAGCCTGGGAGACAGACCAAGCCCCTGTATCAAAAAATTAATTAACTAATTTTTTAAAAGCCCACCCAAAACAGGACCGTGGTAGCCCACGGATTACAGTGCCTGTAATCCCAGCACTTTGGGAGGCCGAGGTGGGCAGATTGCTTGAGGTCAGGAAGGAGTTCGAGACCAGCCTGGCCAACATGATGAAACCTTGACTGTACTAAATTACCACTTTACTGTATTAGTCTGTTTTCATGCTGCTGACAAATACAAACATTAGCCAGATGCGGTGGTGAGTGCCTGTAATCCCAGCTACTCGGGAGGCTGAGGCAGGAGAATCACTTGAACCCAGGAGGCAGAGGTTGCAATGAGCCGAGTTCATAGCACTGCACTCCAGCCTGCACAATAGAGTGAGACTCCATCTCAGGAATAAATAAATACACAAACAAACCCACCGAAAACAAATGCATAGCTCAATCTAAAGTGAAGATTCTTGTCAGCACCAAGTCAAGAAATAGAATATCTTGCCACCTACCCCAGAAGTTCCATCCATGAGCTCCTTCCCAATTGTAACCTTCCTCATATCCTGAGTTTTTTATTAATCACCCAAAGTGCATTATTAAACTAGGGTTCAGTCTTTCCCATTCTTCTCCAAGCTAATATGTCCCTAAGCTTCTTTCAACCCATATCTTCCTCTCTGATATGGTTTGGCTCTGTGTCCACACCCAAATCTCACCTCGAATTGTACTCCCATAATTCCCACTTGTTGTGGGAGGGACCTGGTGGAAGATAATTTGAATTGTGGGGGGTTTCCCCTATACTGTTCTCATAGTAGTGAATAAGTGTCACAAGATCTGATGGTTCTATAAGGAGTTTTTGCTTTTTCATCTTCCTCATTTTCTCTTGCCACTGCCATGTAAGAAGTGCCTTTAACCTCTCACCGTAATTCTGAGGCCTCCACAGCCACGTGGAACTGAAAGTCCAATTAAACCTCTTTTTCTTCCCAGACTTAGGTATGTCTTTATCAGCAGTGTGAAAACAGACTAATACAGCAAATTTGTATGAGTATAGGGGAGTGTTGCTGAAAAGATACCCAAAAATGTGGAAGTGACTTTGCAACTGGGTATCAGGCAGAGGTTGGAACAGTTTGGAGGCTCAGAAGAAGTCAGGAAAATGTGGGAAAGTTTGAAATCTCCTAAAGACTTGTTGAATGGCTTTGACAAAAATGCTGATAGTGATATGAACAATAAGGTCCAAGCTGAGGTGGTCTCAGATGGAGATGAGAAACTTGTTGGGAACTGAAGCAAAGATAACTCTTGTTACATTTTTAGCAAAGACACTGGCAGCATCTTGCCGCTGCCCTAGAGATTTGTGGAAATTTGAACTTGAGAGAGATGATTTAGGGTATCTGGCAGAAGAAATTTCTAAGCAGCAAAGCATTCAAGAGGTGACTTGGGTGCTGTTAAAGGCATTCAGTTTTATAAGGGAAACAGAATATAAGTTCATAAAATGTGCAGCCTGACAATGCAGTAGAAAAGGAAAACCCATTTTTTGAGGAGAAATTCAAGCTGGCTACAGAAATTTGCATAAAACAAGGAGCTGAATGTTAATCCCCAAGACAATGGATAAATGTCTCCATGGCATCTTCATGGCAGCCACTCCCATCACAGACTCAGAAGCCTAAGAGGAAAAAATGGTTTTGTGGGCCAGCCCCAAGGTCCCCATGCTGTATGCAGCCGAGGGACTTGGTGCCCTATGTCCCAGCCACTCTAGCTGTTGCTAAAAGGGGGTAGGATACAGCTTGGCCCATGGTTTCAGAGAGTGCAAGCCCCAAACCTTGGCAGCGTCAACATGATGCTGAGCCCACGAGTGCACAGAAGTCAAGAATTGAGGTTTGGGAACCTCCACCTAGATTTCAGAAGATGTATGGAAATGCCCAGATGCCCAGGCAGAGGTTTGCTGCAGGGGTGGGGCTCTCGTGGAGAACCTCTGCTAGGGCAGTGCACAAGGGAAATGTGGGGTCGGAGCTCCCACACAGAGTCCCTAATGGGACACTGCCTTGTGGAGCTGTGAGAAGAGGGCCAACATCCTCCAGACCCCAGAATGGTAGATCCACTGCTTGCACTGTGTGCCTGGGAAAACTGCAGACACTCAACATCAGCCTGTGAAAGCAGCCAGGAGGGGAGCTATACCCTGCAAAGCCACAGGGGTAGAGCTGCCCAAGACTATGGGAATCTACCTCTTGCATCAGTGTGACCTGGATGTGAGACATGGAGTGAAAGGAGATCATTTTGGAGCTTTAGAATTTGACTGCCCTGATGGATTTTGGACTTGCATGGGCCCTGTAACCCCTTTGTTTTGGCCAGTTTCTCCATTTGGAATGACTGTGTTTACCTAACACCTGTACCCTCATTGTATCTAGGAAGTAACTAGCTTGCTTTTGATTTTACAGGCTCATAGGCAGAAGGGACTTACCTTGTCTCAGATGGACTTGGGAATGTGGACTTTTTGATTAATGTTGAAATGAGTTAAGAATTTAGGGGACTATTGGGAAGGTATGATTGGTTTTGAAATATGAAGACATGAAATTTGGAGGGGCCGGGGTGGAATGATATGGTTTGGTTCTGTGTCCCCACCCAAATCTCATCTTGAATTGTACTCCCATAATTCCCAGATGTTGTGGGAGGGACCCTGTGGGAAATAATTTGAATCATGGGGCAGTTTCCCCATACTGTTCTCATGGTAGTGAATAAGTCTCATGAGATCTGATGCTTTTATCAGGGGTTTCTGCTTTTGCATCTTTCTCATTCTCACTTGCCACCATGTAAGAAGTGCCTTTTGGCTGGGCGCGGTGGCTCACACCTGTAATCCCAGCACTTTGGGAGGCCGAGGCAGGCAGATCACCTGAGGTCGGGAGTTCAAAACCAGCCTGGCCAACATGGTGAAACCCCGTCTCTACTAAAAATAAAATATTAGCTGGGTGTGATGGCACATGCCTGTAGTCCTAGCTACTCAGGAGGCTGAGACAGGAGAATCGCTTGAACCTGGGAGGTGGAGGTTGCAGTGAGCCAAGTTCGTGCCACTGCACTCCAGCCTGGTGACAGAGCGAGACTCCGTCTAAAAAAAAAAAAAAAGTGCCTTTTGCCTCCCGCCATGATTCTGAGGCCTCCCCAGCCATATGGAACTGTAAGTCTAATTAAACTTCTTTTTCTTTCCAGTCTCGAGTATGTCTTTATCAGCAGTGTGAAAATAGACTAACACACCCTCTATCCCTTTTCTTTACCCAATCTGTTAAAGAATCGTTTTGACCTGCACAGCTTCCCATGGTCTAGATTTTGCTGATTGCATATTCTTGGTGCAGTTCAACTGGTTTTTCTGTCCCCTGTGTTTCCTGCCATCTGCAGCTGTATCCAAGGACTGGATTAAACTCAGGTTTGGTCCTTTGACAACAGAGTAAGAGGTGTTAGGTAAGACCATAGCAAACACACATGCCTGGTTATCTCCCTTTTTATGTTGGTAACAGCCATGTTAACATGTTATAGTGCCTAATGCCCATATGTGTTAATTCACTGAGGGTTGTTAAATGATGATATTCTCATTCAAGGGTTGGCAAACTATGGCCTGCAGGCCAAATCTGTCAAAATTCTCCTGTTTCTATAAGTAAAATGTTGTGGTCAGGAAGCAACAGTCAGGCATGGAAAGTCAAGATCTAAGGCATAGTCTCTGGAAACACCAGGCTGCTGGTCCCCTCTGAGGTCATGTCATCTCCCTGGGACTAGTCAGGTTAGAGTACAGGACCCCAAAGTCACAGAATCTACAGACTTCTATCCCCTCTTGTCTCAAGGACTCTCCCCTCACTTTCATGGCTTGTGCCTACCCTATCTTAGAACATCTAACCTCTCCCCCTTCCCCCAGAATAATCCCCTCAAAGAGCTCAAACTTTTGGAAACCTAACCCAGGAGAGCAAACCACCTCAGGTGACCCCTTCTGTCAGCCCTACAGTTCAAACTTCCTCTGAGGCAGGAAACTTAAAAACTTGCATACCTTTTGGAAAACAAGGGGAAACCCCAAGAATAACTAACTAAACAAATGGCTGTTATCCTTTCTAATTCTTTTTTTTTTTTTTTCGTTTGAGACTGAGTCTTGCTCTATCGCCCAGGCTGGAATGCAGTGGCGTGATCTTGATTCACTGTAACCTCCGCCTCCTGGGTTCAAGTGATTCCCATGCCTCAGCCTCCCCAGTAGCTGGGATTACAGGCGCACACCACCACGCCTGGCTAATTTTTGTATTTTTAGTAAAGATGGTCCAGGCTGGTCTCAAACTCCTGACCTCAGTGATCCACCTGCCTCAGCCTCCCAAAGTGCTGGGATTACAGGCGTGAACCACTGTGCCCAGCCTTTTCTAATTCTTCCACAACAGCAAAGCAAACCACATCTCAGTTTCCTGCCACATTTTATTGGCTATCAAATACAGGAAAGAAAAAAAAAGGTTATTCTTGAGGGCTTTATCTTCATGAAGGCCACTTTTCTTGCACATGAAAGAAATATCATTTAAATTAGCTGAAGGAAAAATAGGACATCTATTAAAAGGACCAAAAAGGCAGGGCACTGTGGTTCTCGCCTGTAATCCCAGGACTTTGGCAGGCTGACATGGGAGAACTGCTTTCGTCCAGGAGTTCAAGACTAGGCTGGGAACATGGTGAGATTCTGTGTTTACCAAAAATTTTAAAATTAGCTGGTTGTGGTGGTACACGCCCAGGAGGCTGGAATGGGAAGATTGCTTGAGCCCAGGAGGTCGAGGCTACAGTGAGCTATGATTGTGCCACTGCATTCCAGCCTAAGCAACAGAAACTCTGTCTCAAAAACAATAAAATAAAATAAGGACACAAGGACAGGACTGGAATAGCTGCTCTGAGCACCCTGGGACCTTATGGGATCCCAGCCTCAATCCTTCTGTTTTACATGCGCTCCATTCTCCTTTCTCTGCAAAACATTTCTTCTCACTTCTCTTTTCTCCTGGCAGAAAACAGCCATCCTGTAGCTCTCAATTCTGTCTTTCAGTTCAAGAGACAGCAGATATTCACTAGTATTTCTCAAGGCCAAAATTTCCAGATGGATAAATCTGATTGTTTCACCCCCAGAGGTTGCACATATCCCTTGCACTCAAGTCCTGTTGGCCAGTACTTATTCATGTGGCTACATCTAGCTGTAAGGGAGGCTGGGTTTCATGGCCTCTAACTGGATGATCACAGGTTCTGTGGCTCTTCCTAAAAGGAAGAAAGGTAAAATGGCTACTGGAGACAGCTGCCTGTGCCACAGTCCATATCAAATGCTTAGTTGTTTAAGACAAAGAATATGGCACCTCCTAGAGATAAGGCCAAAGACAGATGATAGCCTCAACTCAGGCTGGGAGCTGTAAGCCATAAAGAGAGAGAAAATGACACCAAAAAGAAACAGACCTGATACCTTCTTTTTATAGGTTAAATTCACAAAAATGGGATTCCCAGGTCAAAGATTATATATATTTTAAATTATAATTCATATGGCCAGATTATTTTCCCACAAGGTTGTGGTAATTTCCATTTCTATCACCTAAGTACAAGGGCATCTGTTTTACTTGGTGCAGTTCAACGGGTTTTTCTGTCCCCCATATTTCCTACAATCTGCAGCTGTATCCAAGGACTGTATTAAACTCAGGTTTGGTCCTTTGACAACAGAATGAGACAGAGCCCTCCAGAATAACCTTTTTTTGTGTATTTGATAGCCAGTAAGATGTGGCATGTTTTCTCAGTCTTACAAGCATTGTATGTTATCTATTAGTCTTTTCAAGTTTTACCAATCTGAAAGATGAAAAAGGTATGCATTACCTAACTACAAGTCAGTTTGCAGGATAAACATGTTTCCTGTTTGTTGCTTTAGTCATGGCCTCAGGACACACCAATCTGTAATATGCTTTCAAGCCACCTCAGTTTGCAAAGCCTGACAGCACAATTCCACCTCTGCCTCACCAGCTGCACCACTCTGTGCACTGAGAAAGCCCTTCTGGAAAGCAGTTTGCCGAAATAAATCATTGTTCTCACCTTTAGTTCAGTGACCCCTCTTCTGGAAATCTATCTTACAGAAGTAATCTAACTTACAGAGAAAACTATATGCACAAAGATGTTCATTACAGCATTATTTATAACAGAAGAATTTTAAAAGCAATCTAAGTAGCCAACAATATTACACAAGGGATAGTCAAGCTATGGTATGATGCAATCCTAAATCCATTAAAATGGTAATTATGAAGACTATGGAGTGATATGCAAATTAATCATGATATAAAATATGGATAGATAAGGTATGCATATGTTAATTTGCTTGATTTACTTATATCACAATATATACATATTTTAAAACATCATGTTGTACCTCAAAATATTTATGACAAACCCACAGCCAACATCATGAACAGACAAAAGCTGGAAGCACGCCTTTTGAAAACAGAAACAAGGCCAGTGCTGTGGCTTATGCCTGTAATCCCAGCACTTTGGGAGGCTGAGGCAGGCAGATCACTTGAGGCCAGGAGTTTGAGACCGGCCTGGCCAACATGGCAAAACCCTGTCCCTACTACTAACAATTGGTCAGGTATTTTCGCACTTGCCTGTAATCCTTGCTACTCGGGAGGCTGACACATGAGAATCTCTTGCACTCTGGAGGCAGAGGTTGCAGTGAGCCTACCGTACCCCAGCCTGGGCAAAAAAACAAGACTCTGTCTCAAAAAAAAAAAAAAAAATTGGCCGGGCATGGTGGCTCATGCCTGTAATCCCAGCACTTTGGGAGACCGAGGCGGGCGGATCATCTGAGGTCAGGAGTTTGAGACCAACCTGGCCAACATGGTGAAACCACGTCTCTACTAAAAATACAAAATTCCCTGGGTGTGGTGGTGCATGCCTGTAATCCCAGCTACTCAGGAGGCTGAGGCAGGATAATTGCTTGAACCCAGGAGGTGGAGGTTGCAGTGAGCCGAGATCATGCCATTGCACTCCAGCCTGGGTGACAAGAGCAAAACTCCATCTCAAAAAATAAAAAAAAATAATAAATTAAAAAAAAATAAAAATAAGAACAAGACAAGGATGCCCAATTTCATCATTGCTATTCAAAATAATACTGGAAGTCCTAGTCGGAGCAATCAGGCAAAAGAGAAATAAATAGCATCCAAATAAAAAAGAAGACAAATTACCTTTCTTTGCTGACAATGTCATTCTATACCTAGAAAACCTTAAAGACTCTGCCAAAAGGCTCCTAGATCTGATTAATAACTTCAGTAAAGTTACAGGATACAAAATTCACGTACAAAAATCATATCATTTTTATACATCAATAGCATTCACACTGAGAGCCAAATCAAGAATGCAATGCCATTTACAAGAGCCACAAAAACAAAAAGGACCCAGGAATACATCTAACCAAGGAGGTGAACGATCTCTACAAGGAGAACTACAAAACAGTTCTGAAAGAAATCAGAGATGACACAAACAAATGGAAAAACATTCAATACTCATGGACCAGAAGAGTTAATATCATTAAAATGGCCATACTGCCTAAAGCTATCTACAAATTCAACGCTATTCCTATCAAACTACCAATGTCGTTTTTCACAGAATTAGGAAAAACTCTTTTAAAATGCATATGGAACCAAAAAAAGAGCCTGAATAGCCAAAGCAATCCTAAGCAAAAAGAACAAAGCCAAAGGCATCACATTACCCAACTTCAAACTATAAAGCTACAGTAATCAAAACATCATGATACTGGTAGAAAAACAGACACATAGACCAAACAGAATAGAGAACCCAGAAATACACCCATACACTTAGAGCATCTGATCTTTGACAAAGTTGACAAAAACAAGCAATGGGAAAGGGATTCTCTATTTAATAAATGGTGCTGTGATAACTGGCTAGCCATATGCAGAAAAATGAAGCTGGACCCCTGCCTTTCACTGTATACAAAAATTAAATAAAGATGGATTAAATATTTAAATGTAAGATCTCAAACTACAAAAATCCTAGAAGAAAACCTAGGAAATACCATTCTGAACTTCAGCCTTGGCAAATAATTTATGGCTAAGTCCTCAAAAGCAATTGCAACAAAAACAAAAATTGACGAAATATTTGCAAAAATTGAGAAAATATTTGCAAACTATGCATCCAACAAAGGACTAATATCCAGATTATTCTACAAAAAAATATACATGCACTCATATATTCATCGCAGCACAATTGACAATAGTAGAGATATGGAATCAACCTAGGTGCCCATCAACAGTGGACTGGACAAAGAAAATGTGCAGGTAGGTGCACTGGTTCATGCCTGTACTCTCGGCTTTTGGGAGGTTGAGGTCGGTGGATTGCTTGAGCTCAGGAGTCCAAGACCAGCCTGGGCAAGGTGATGAGACCCTGTCTCTACCAAAAAAAAAAAAATTAATTGATTAGCCAGGTGTGGTGGCACACACCTGTAGTCCCAGCTACTTGAGAGGCCAAGGCCAAAGAATCCCTTGAGCCCAGGAGTTTCAGACTGCAGTGAGCTGCAATCAGGCCATTAACACTCCAACCTGGGTAACACAGCAAGACCCTGTCTCCAAAAGGGAAAGAAAATGTGGTACATATATACCATGGAATACTACACAGACATGAAAGAATGAAATCATGTCCTTTGCAGCAACATGGATGGGACTGGAGACCATTATCCTAAAGTAATTAATGCAGGAATGGAAAACTAAATATCACATGTTCTCACTTGTAAGTGGGAGCTAAACATTGGGTACATATGGACATAAAAATGGGAACAATAGACACTGGGGCTACTAGAGGCGGGAAAGGGGGAGGAACGAGGACTGAAAAACTACCTGTTGGGTACTATGCTGGCTACCTGGGTGATGAGATCATTCATATGCCTAATCTCAGCATCATGCAATATACCAGGTAACAAATCTGCACATGTACCCTGTAAATCTAAAATAAAAGTTGTGGGCATGGTGGCTTACGCCTGTAATCCCAGCACTTTAGGAGGCCAAAGTGGGTAGATCACTTGAGGTTAGGAGTTCGAGACCAGTCTGGCCAACATGGTGAAATCCCATTTCTGCTAAAAATACAAAAATTAGCTGGGTGTGGTGGCATGCACCTGTAATCCCAGCTACTCGGGAGGCAAGGTTGCAGTGAGCCAAGATTGTACCACTGCACTCCAGCCTGGATGACAGAGCAAGACTCCATCTCAAAAAATAAAATAAAATAAAATAGAATAGTTGAAATTATTTTTACAAAATTATATTTGTAAATACATATGACTTTTATTCAATTAAAACGTAATAAATGTTAAAGAAAATAAAAATGGAATGAGGATAGCTGCTGCTTTTGCATGCCTTTAAGGAATTGCCCTCTTTCTGGCTGTATGCACTATTCCTCCCAGTCCCTGGCTGCAGGAGTGGGCATGTGACACAGGCCTGGACAATCACAATACCCTGTCATAACAAACTTAATGGCTTAAAACAACAAACATTTTTTATCTTACATTTCTGGGAAGTTAGAAGTTTGAAATAGGTCTAAATGGACTAAAGTCAAGGTGTTGGCTGAGCTGTGTTCCTTCTGGAGGATCTAGGGGACACTGTTTTTTTCAGTTTCTGAAAGTTGCCTACATTTCTTGGCTCGTAGCCCCTTCCTCCATCTTCAAAGCCAGGAGCACAACATTTTCAAACTGCTCTCTCACCCTGACTCTCCCAAACTGCCTTTTATAAGGACCTTTGTGATTCTACTCAACCCACCTGGATAATCCAGAATGCTCTCCCCGTCTGAAAATCCTTAACTTAATCACATCTGCAAAGCCCTCTTTGCCATGCAAGGTAACATATTCACAGGGGCCAGGGATTAAGACAAGGCGATCTTTGAAAGGTCATCATTCTATCTCCCACACAAGTTATATAACTTGGAACATGTGCAAAAAAGTTACCCACAATTTCTCCATCACCCTAAACACAATCACTAATAATATCTTTCTTGAGTCTTTCCAATCTTTTTTTCTATTTACAGTTGTTCACATAGTTACAATTTCACCATTTTGTATTTAACTTTTTCACTTGATATATGCCACACACCATTTCCTATGCCTTTATGATACTCATTAGCAATGGCTGCATAATATGCCACTGAGTGGATATGTTCTCACTTATTTAACCAACTCCCTATTGTTAGACCTTTAGGTTCACGTGTAAGTTTCCATCTTTTCACTCTTATACATAACGAGCCAATGAACAAATATATGCATACAGCTCTTTCTAAATTTGTGGATTATTTCTTTAGAATAGATTCTCAGAGGTGGGATTACCAAGCCTAAAGAAATAAACAGTTTGATGTGAACAGCCAAATTACATCCCCAAAGATTGCAGTGATTTCACTGCCATCTGTGATAAAGGAGAATGCCTAATTCACTACCCCCCACCGGTTGTTGTCACTCCAGGGAGTGAATTCAAAGCCCTTGCCAAATGTCATTTGACTCATTCTCTATATCCTGTTTGTACTCAGGCATCTTGTCCCGAGTTATGACATTTACAGTAAACCTGAAGTGTCAAGGTTTCTCAGGTATGTTTTCATCACTTAGAACTAAATTAGCCAGTCAGCTAAGTCAACATTTCACCCAAAGACATGTAAAGTTAGAAATCAACTTCCCAGCAATGATTTTGATTTCTTTTTTTTTTTTTTTTTTTTTT
>NW_016826821.1:0-2985 GCF_001698545.2 Rhinopithecus bieti | reverse complement strand
TTTTTTTTTTTTTTTTTAATTTTGAGACGGAGTCTCACTCTGTCGCCCGGGCTGGAGTGTAGTGGAGCAATCTCGGCCCACTGCAACATCCACCTCCCAGGTTCAAGCGATTCTCCTGCCTCAGCCTCTCCGAGCAGCTGGGATTACAGACGCACACCACCATGCCTAGCTAATTTTGTATTTTAGTAGAGATGGATTTCACTATGTTGGCCAGGCTGGTCTCAAACTCCTGACCTCGTGATCCGCCCACCTTGGCCTCCCAAAGTGTTGAAATGACAAGCATGAGCCACCACACCTGGCCTCTTTTATTTCTTTCACTTTAAAAAAATTTTTATTTATTTTTTGAGACAGAGTTTCGCTCTTGTTGCTCAGACTGGAGTGCAATGGTACAATCTCAGCTCCCTGCAACCTCTGCCTCCCGGGTTCAAGTGATTCTCCTGTCTCAGCCTCCCAGGTAGCTGAAATTACAGGTGCCCGCCACCACGTCTGGCTAATTTTTGTATTTTTAGTAGAGATGGGGTTTCACCATGTTGGCCAGGCTGGTGTTGAACTCCTGACCTCAGGTGATCTGCCTGCCTTGGCCTCCCAAAATGCTGGGTTTACAGGCGTGAGCCACTGTGTCCGGCCTCTTTTATGGTTTAGTATAATAAACAACACCAATCCCTGCCACAACAGCTGTGGAGCATCCCTGGAACATGTCAACATGTCTTCCTTGTTTGTAGAGCTGTGCCTGGCTGAACCCACCTGGTGGATCCTTAAGCTGCTCACCCTCCTGAACGCTGAAAGGGAAAGGGTCCTAACTTCCCAGACCTTGCCAAGCATGCAGCCTCAGGCCACTAGGACAACACAGAGAGGTAAAGCCATATTAGCATCTAGACTTGTGGCTGCCTCTGGTCCTGAGTTATGGCTATGCTCTGAAAGTGGTAACATCACAATAGCGCTAATAGCAATGACCCACATCTGCTGAGTAATGGCTAAAGTACAGGCACTGTGCTCAGTATGATTATATGAATCATCTCATTTCTCCTTCCAAGAACTCTAGAAGGTATCTACAATAAAACCATTATAAAATGAGGAAATTGAGCCTCAGAGAACTTAAAGAATTTGCCCAAGGCCACACAGTTAACAAGTAGCAAAGCCAGGATGTGAGGCCAGATGGTATCTGACTCCAGAGGAGAATTCTTAACAACATATTAGGTGGTATTGCTGCTAAAAATATCTGCAGCATACTGTCTTAGTGTGTTACTCATCAAAACCCAGAGTCTTAGGGAAAAGCAACCTGGTGCCTTTCTGTACATTCAAAGAAAAGCAGCGGGGTAGGCCCCTAAACAACAGTGAGGCGTTGGAAAAGAATCACAGAAATAATGAAGAGGCATTTGTACCTTGCCCACACATTCTTTTGCTGTCTGATTTGTCTTCTCAACTGGGAAATACAATGAGGAAATGGGTGTGTAACTGGGTTCAGGATCCTGGTTTGTCTCTAAGATCAAAAGGCCAGCACCTTGAATTCTGGCTATGTCACCTCTCTGCATTTCCACAGCATCCCGTAATTCCAGGCCTGGCCGAAGGGCACTGGGCCAGACAGAAGCACAGATGGAAGGCCTTGGTTGGTGATCCCGAGCCAGGGTCTCTTAGCCAGGAGGCTGCACCCCAGAAACAGACACTCCAGCAGTGATGAGTGGGTGGATGCAGATGTTAACCTCCTCAGCCTCAAGAGCCCTCAGACCAGGCTTCAGACTCAAAATTCAATCCCAAACAGCAGTGTGAGCTTGTGACTTCCAGACTCTGACCCCTTCTAAGCACATCCTCCCTTATTGTTGCCGCTGTCTCTATTCATCCTTTTTGTGACTTCACCCCTGATCTTCAGGCATAGATTTGTTTTGTTTAGAGACAGTGTCTCGCTCTGTCGTCCAGGCTGGAGTGCAGTGGCACGATCATAGCTCACAGCAACCTCAAACTCCTAGGCTCAAGCAGTCCTCCCACCTCAGCTTCTCAAGTAGCTAAGACTACAGATATGCGCTACTACGCCTGACTAATTTTTTCATTTTTATTTTTTGTAGAGATGGGGTCTTGCTGTGTCGCCTAGGTGGGTCTCAAATTCTTGTGCTCAAGCAATCTTCCTGCCTCAGCCTCCCAAAGTTCTGAGATTACAGGAGTGCTTCACTGTGTCTGGCCCCAGGCATAGATATTGTTGTTGTAAATAGCAATAGTAATATTAGCAGTAGTAGTAGTAGCAGCAGCAACTGCAGTAGTATTGGTAGTAGCAATGTAACAGTAGTAGCAATGGTGGAGATGGTGGTAGGAGTAATAATAGCTGCCACTACTATTTACCTGAGCCTTTCCTATGTTCCAGGCCCTATGCTGAGTGCTTTAACTGCATTATTTTATTTCATCTTCACAACCACCTTGGGCAAGGTGGCTGTAACATTCCCATTTTATAGATGAAGAAATGAAGCTCTGAACTATCACACAACCCAGCAGAGCTTGGATTTGAATCAGGTCTGTCTGCCTCCAAGGCCCAGGCTTTTAACTACCACGTTTGCTTCCTTCTTACGGAAAATGTTTCTTGTTTATTTTTTTGAGACAGGGTCTTGCTCTGTTGCCCAGGCTGGAGTGCAGTGGTGCAATCTCGACTCATCGCAACCTCTGCCTCCTGGGTTCAAATGATTCTCGTGCCTCAACTTCCTGAGTAGCTGGGACTACAGGTGCCTGCCACCATGACCGGTTAATTTTGTGTTTTTAGTAGGGATGGGGTTTCATCATATTGGCCAGGCTTGTCTTGAACTCCTGACCTCAAGTGACCCACCCTCCTTGGCCTCCCAAAGTGCTAGGATTACAGGTGTGAGCCACCATGCCTGGCCTTTTTTTTTTTTTTGTCAACTACCAGGCTGTTGTGTTGATTGTCATGGGAATTGATCATAAGTCCTCTATATTAGTTTCCTGTTTTGAAAATGAATTATGGGCCGGGCACGGTGGCTCAAGCCT
>NW_016826820.1:0-303 GCF_001698545.2 Rhinopithecus bieti | reverse complement strand
CTCCTCCTTCTCCTTCCTCCTCCTCCTCCTTCTCCTTCTCCTCCTTCTCCTCCTCCTCCTCCTTCTCCTTCTCCTTCCTCCTCCTCCTTCTCCTCCTTCTCCTCCTTCCTCCTCCTTCCTCCTCCTCCTCCTTCTCCTTCTCCTCCTACCTCCTCCTCCTCCTGCTTCTCCTTCTCCTTCCTCCTCCTCCTCCTTTTCCTTCTCCTCCTTCCTCCTCCTCCTCTTGCTTCTCCTCCTCCTTCCTCCTCCTCCTTCCTCCTCCTCTTTCTCCTTCTCCTCCTTCCTCCTCCTTCTCCTTCCTCC
>NW_016826819.1:0-1050 GCF_001698545.2 Rhinopithecus bieti | reverse complement strand
AAAAAAAAAAAAAAAAACAGAGAGGTAAAGATAAATTTATTTTAAGAAATTAGCTCAGCCAGGCACGGTGGCTCACGCCTGTAATCCCAGCACTTTGGGAGGCCAAGGCAGGCAGATCACCTGAGGCTGGGAGTTCAAGACTAGCCTGCCCAACATGGAGAAACCCCGTCTCTACTAAAAATACAAAATTAGTCAGGCATGGTGGTGCATGCCTGTAATGCCAGCTACCTGGGAGGCTGAGGCAGGAGAATTGCTTGAACCCGGGAGGGCTGCGGTGAGCCGGGATGGCACCATTGTACTCTAGCCTGGGCAACATGAGCAAAACTCCATCTCGAAAAAAAGAAGAAATTGGCTCATAGGATCATGGAGACTAAACCCAAAATCTGAAGAGTAGACTGGCAGACTAGAGACCCAGAGAAGGAAGAGTCAATGTTATAGTTTAAGTCAGAAGGTTATCTGCTGGCAAAATTCTTTCTTCCTCAGGGCAGGTCAGTCTTTTTGCCACATCTGAGTTTTCAGCTGATTGAATGAGGCCTCCAATACTCCACATTATAAAGACAATCTGCTTTACTCAAAGTCCGATTTAGGTCAGGCGCAATAGCTCATGCCTGTAATCCCAGCACTTTGGGAGGCCAAGGCGGGCAGATCACCTGAAGTCAGGGGTTCGAGACCAGGCTGGCCAACATGGTGAAACCTCCTCACTACTAAAAATACAAAAATTAGGCAGGCGTGGTGTAATCCCAGCTACTTGAGAGGCTGAGGCAGGAGAATCACTTGAACCCTTGCAGTGAGCCAAGATTACACCACTGCACTCCAGCCTGGGCAACAAGAGGTAGACTCCATCTCAAACAAAAAAAAAAAAAAAACAAAACCAAAAAAAAAAAAAAACACAGGCTGGGCGCGGTGGCTCATGCCTGTATAATCCCAGCACTTTGGGAGGCCAAGGAGGGTGGATCACGAGGTCAGAAGATCAAGACCATCCTGGCCAACATAATGAAAATCCGTCTCTACTAAAATACAGAAATTATCTGGGCGTGGTGGTGCGTGCCT
>NW_016826818.1:0-312 GCF_001698545.2 Rhinopithecus bieti | reverse complement strand
CAAAAGAGACTACCGGATATCCTTCCAATGGGATGCGGGAACCTGATTGTACTGTCTGACTCGAAGAAGGTATGTGCCTTTGTCTTTAAGATATATGACGACTCTATAGAGATACACTTTAACTTGCAGAAAACTGTTAACAAAGCAAGTAATTTTTGTTCATAGAAAAGCAAATTAATAGTGTTCTATGAGATACAATTATGAACAGATCTTCTAAATTCATTTTAAGATTTTTTTTACTACGTATGAGCTTATGGTTGACTTCTCCTGTCTGCTTTGAACATCTCCACCAAAACTCATGTTGAAAGCTAA
>NW_016826817.1:0-744 GCF_001698545.2 Rhinopithecus bieti | reverse complement strand
ACCTTTACAAAAACTTTTCCTGAGAAATTATTTAGAAATAATTGTATATTGCTAATTCTGATGAAGGATTTTGAAAATAGGAACATTTTTTCTTCCAGGCCTATCTATGTATGTGATCTCACCTTATACATCTTCTTCCTGCCTCTCCCCTCACCCCCAAAATCCTATTCGTAACCTTTGTTATTTACCCAGTTTTGATACAGATAGCACAGTGTTCATGTTAGGAAACAACGCTTTCGGCCGGGCGCGGTGGCTCAAGCCTGTAATCCCAGCACTTTGGGAGGCCGAGACGGGCGGATCACGAGGTCAGGAGATCGAGACCCTCCTGGCTAACACGGTGAAACCCCGTCTCTACTAAAAAATACAAAAAAATAGCCGGGCGAGGTGGCCGGCGCCTGTAGTCCCAGCTACTCCGGAGGCTGAGGCAGGAGAATGGCGTAAACCCGGGAGACGGGGCTTGCAGTGAGATCCGGCCACTGCACTCCAGCCTGGGCGACAGAGCGAGACTCCGTCTCAAAAAAAAAAAAAAAAAAAGAAAAGGAAACAACACTTTCTGGATTGGGATTCTCTTCAAGTTTATTTGGCGTATATTTGTTTAGCATCTATTGGTAAGTCACTGAATCAAATGCAAGACAAAATAATATATCAGTAGATTATTTATATAAACTTACATTGGATTCAGATCTCAGTCTCTGGGTTTAGGTTTTCTCAAGGTGGAAACTTTTAGGCCCTTTGTCGAAGGAT
>NW_016826816.1:0-312 GCF_001698545.2 Rhinopithecus bieti | reverse complement strand
CTGGCCTGTGATGGATGGGGGCTCTGTAGTGAATGCATGGCCTGTGATGGATGGGGGCTCTGTGGTGAATGGCTGGCCTGTGATGGATGGGTGCTCTGTGGTGAATGAGTGGCCTGTGATGGGTGGCTGGCCTGTGATGGGTGGCTGGCCTGTGATGGATGGGTGTTCTGTGGTGCATGGGTGGCCTGTGATGGATGGGTGCTCTGTGGTGAATGGATGGCCTGTGGTGAATGGGTGGCCTGTGATGGATGGGGCTCTGTAGTGAATGCATGGCCTGTGATGGATGGGGCTCTGTGGTGAATGGCTGGCCTG
>NW_016826815.1:0-283 GCF_001698545.2 Rhinopithecus bieti | reverse complement strand
CCGCCCATCTCAGCCTCCCAAAGTGCTGGGATTACAGGCTTGAGCCACCACACCCGGCCAATATATTTTTATTTTTATTGTTTTGAGACAGAGTCTCGCTCTGTTGCCTAGGCTGGAATACAGTGGGGCAATCTCAGCTCACTGCAACCTCCACTTCCTGGGTTCAAGCGATTCTCCTGCCTCAGCCTCCAAGGTAGTTGGGATTACCGGTGGCTGTGAGCCACCACACTTGGCTAATTTTTGTATTTTTGGTAGATACAGGGTTTTGCCACATTGGCCAGGC
>NW_016826814.1:0-1335 GCF_001698545.2 Rhinopithecus bieti | reverse complement strand
ATCCCATAGGCAAATCAATAATTTGTAAAAATGTGGGTGCTTTGAAGAGTTCTATAGCAAAGTGTTTGGACAAATGCTCTTCAAAGGTCTATCCAACTTAAAAGTAATATTATTTACGGCCGGGCGCGGTGGCTCACACCTGTAATCCCAGCACTTTGGGAGGCCGAGGAGGGCGGATCACCTGAGGTCCGGAGTTCGAGACCCGCCTCAGGAGGCGGAAGTTGCGGTTAGCCGAGATCGCGACATTGTACTCCAGCCCGGGCAACAAGAGCGAAACTCAAAAATATATATATATTTTAAGAATTATATAGAATATCATTTAGTATACTGAAATTCCAATTAGTAAAGGATAAGAGCTTTGCCTGAAGAAGATATGGAAAAACCCAGAGTATCGAGAGTAACTGGAGGGACACAGGGAGTATTTGTCATTTTTCAGAATTAGAAGTGCATTTGTGCTTGCGTGTGTTGGGGGTGGAGGTGAAGGGTGCAGGAGAAGGATGGGTACTGGCAAAGTCGTTACTCACTGAGCAGATTTTCAAGAAGTCTGTGCCTCTCCCAATTTTGTTGAGCCTCTGGTAAAAACACGTTAAAGTAAAATGTCCACCATAGTATCAAGTAAAAATTGAGACCATAAGATATAGCAAAGGGAGTCAATTTGCATAGCCCATTTTACTTCTACCTTCTCTAAACAATCTGAAGACTCAGTTGCTCCCACTCCCATCTCCACTTTCCCTTTCATGCCTCCAAATGTTAAACTCCAACTATTGTAGCATTTTAACACATCGCTCCATTTGCGTCTATTTCCACCTAGGGTATCGTGAATATTTTCTACAGGTGCACACTAATCACCAACTGAAGTGAGGATCACATTTTCCTCCACGTGGCTTGGTACTACAGGTCTTGAAGCAAAAGCCTTATATTTCAGTCTGAGGAGTTCTACTTGCTTGAGAAAGTGCTGTTGTTACCAAGTGGTCTTGCTCAGTGGGGTAAAGATTTTTGTTTTAGAGGCTGGAGCCAGTCTGCAAATAAAAGATGGCTTAGGAGAAAAGCTATCCAATGTTTTTTCCTTGGCCCGCATAGGTTGACGGTAGCCAAGCTGGCACTTGGCGTGGAGTGAAAAGTGGAGGCTGCTTGGGGGCCGTCCTGCAGTCAGGGAAGAGACAGTGTGGAGGGCTGCTGGGAGGTGTCCCACCCACGCCCCCCAAGAAGTGGAAACCAGGACGCCGCGGTCTGCATTAGCAGGCCAGGTTCCAGAGGGCGGCAGGCGGAGGGCGGAGAGAGAAACGCGCGCGGAGGCGCGGAGGAGGCGTCGGCGGCGGCGCCCACTCCCCCTAG
>NW_016826813.1:0-694 GCF_001698545.2 Rhinopithecus bieti | reverse complement strand
TGGTGTGTTTGGAAAAGTATTGGGCTATAGGAGTCAGGAACCTTGACTTTTAGTCCCAACCCTGCTTCTTCAGCTGAGCACCCCAGGCAATAATTCAGCAGCTATTTCTTAAATACTTAATGAGTTTCAGGCTTTGTAGTGGGGCTGGGAATATAAACGTAGATATTACATTCATGATTCTCCAAGGCTCCCTTCCTCACCCCAGCTCATGGTGAGCTTTGCAGTGGTGCAGTCTCGACTCACTGCAACTTCTAACTATCAGGTTCAAGCGATTCTCCTGCCCCAGCCTCCCGAGTAGCTGGGATTACAGGCGCCTGCCATTACACCGGGCTATTTGTGTATTTTTAGTAGAGCTGGGGTTTCGACACATTAGCCAGGCTGGTTTTGAACTCCTGACCTCAGGTGATTGGCCCACCTCAGCCTCCCAAAGTGCTGGGATTACAGGCGTGAGCCATCTTTCTGATGCATTGTGTAAATTTGTCTCCTAACTGTCCCCAACTCTCTCCAGCCTGCTTCCCAGGGCAGTTGTGAGGATCAAATGAGAGAAAATATGTATGAAAGCAAATTATAAATGATTTTAAAATGCAATAAAAATATGACCTATAGAAAATTATTTAAAGATCCTTAGAATTTTAAATAGTACAATTATCCTGAGTTCTCTATGGTTTTTATTTTAAATAGATATGAAAGTTTT
>NW_016826812.1:0-735 GCF_001698545.2 Rhinopithecus bieti | reverse complement strand
CTAAATATTTGTCTATACATTGAAATCAATTTTTCAAAGATTTTGAATGAATGGAAATAGTCACCATTTGAATCTTTGATACGTTTACTAATCTACTATCCCTTGCTCTGAAGTTTGGTTTTCTGCTTGTTACCTTAATTTCTTTTCTTTTTTTCTACTTTTTAACACTACAAAGGTAATATACTTTATGTGTAAGAAAAAGTTGAGGCCAGGCATGGTGGCCCATGCCTGTAATCCCAGCACTTTGGGAGACTTAAGTGGGTGGATTACTTGAGCTCAGACAAGTCTGGGAAACAGTAAAACCTTGTCTCTACCAAAAATACAAAAATTTGTTGGGCATAGTCGTGAATACTTGTAATCCCAGCTACTGGGGAGGCTGAGGCCTGAGAATCACTTGAGCCCAGGAAGTGGAGTTTGCAGTGAGCCAAGCACTCCAGACTGGATGACAGAGTGAGACTGTCTCAAAAAAAAAAAAAAAAAAAAAAAAAGGAAAGAAAGATGAGAGAAAGAGAGAGAGAAAGAAAGATTGAAATAATATATTTTTTGTATAATTTGGTCAGTTTCCACTTTCTGAACTAAAAGTCTACTAATGTTAATTAAACCTTATAAACAAAACACAACAAATAAAAACTTTGCTTCTCATGATTTCATCTGATTTTTAAAACATAATAAAATTGGATTGAACAATAGTTATACATCCAGACTAGTTGGTTAATTTGGTAACTTTAATTTGAA
>NW_016826811.1:1292-6909 GCF_001698545.2 Rhinopithecus bieti | reverse complement strand
GCTAACACTCTTGTCGTGGAATCTGAAAAGTGATATTTTGGAGTGCATTGAGGTCCATGGTGAAAACAGAAATATCCTCAGATAATAACTGGAAAGAAACTTTCTGAGAAATTCCTTTCTGATGTGTGAATTCATCACACAGAGATTCACCTTTCCCTTCTGGTAGCAGTTTGCTAACACTGTTGTCGTGGATTCAGCAAAGTGATATTTGGGAGCTCTTTGAGGGCTATGGTGAAAAAGGAAATGGCCTCAAATAAAAACTGGAAAGAAGTGTTCTGAGAAACTGCATTATGATGTATGAATGCAACTCACAGCGTTACACTTTTCTCTTCAGAGTTCAGTTGGCTAACAGTTTCCTTGAAATCTGGAAATGGACACTTCTGAGCGCAGTGAAGCTCATGGTCACCAAGGAAATATCCTCAGAGAAAACCTAGAAAGAAGCTTTCTTAGAAACTTCTTTGTGATGTGTGAATTCATCTCACAGAGTTACACTTACGTTTCATGGAACAGTCGATTAACACTCTTTGAGGAACCTGAGAAGGGCTTCTTTGGATCACATTGAGGCCTACGCTGTTAAAGGAAATATCCTGAATTAAAAACATGAAAGAAGCTTTGTGAGAAACTTCTTTGTGATATGTGAGTTCACCTCACAGAGTAACAACTTAGTCTTCATGAAGAAGTTTGCTCATAGTGTTTTCGTGGGATCCGCAAAGTGATATTTGGGAGCCCCTTGAGGCCTATGGTGGAAAAGGAAATATCCTCAGATAATAACTAGAAAGAAACCTTCTCAGAACTCGTGCTCTGATGTGAATTCGTCAAACAGTGACTCACTTTTATCTTCTGGTAGCAGTTTGCTAACACTGTTGTCGTGGATCCTGCAAAGCGATATTTGGGAGCTCATTGAGGGCTATGGTGAAAAGGAAATATCCTCAGATAAAACTAGAAAGAAGCGTTCTGAGAAACTGCCTTGTGACATGTGAATGCAACTCACTGCGTTACACTTTTCTCTTCAGAGTTCAGTTTGCTAACACAGTTTTCTTGAAATCTGGAATGGAACACTTCTGAGCGCAATGAAGCTAATGGTGACCAAAGCAATATCCTCAGGGAAAAACTAGAAAGAAGCTGAAAGTGATATTTGGGAATGCATAAGGTGCTATGATGAAAAAGGAAATACCATTAGATAAAAGTGGAAAGAACGTTCTGAGAAATTGCTTTGTGATTTGTGAATGCAACTCACAGAGTTACACTTTTGTCTTCATTGATCAGTTTGCTAACACTGTTTTCTTGAAATCTGCAATGGGACATTTCTTAGCACAATGAAGCTTATGGTGACAAAGGAAATATCCTCAGATGAAAACTATAAAGAAGCTTTCTGAGAGACTGTTTTGTGATATGTGAAGTGATATCACACAGTTACACTGTCGTTTCATGGAGCAGTCTATTACCACTGTCTTTGGGAATCTGAGAAGGGATACTTCGTATAGCATTGAGGCCTAAATTGATAAAGGAGATATTCTCAATGAAAAACGTGAAAGAATCTGAGAAACTTCTTTGTTGTATGTGAATTCATCTCACAGAGTTACAACTTAGTCTTCATGAAAGAGTTTGCTAACACTGTTGTCCTGGAATCTGCAAAGTGATATTTTAGAGCGCATTGACGCCTATGGTGAAAAAGGAAATATCCTCAGATAATAACTAGAAAGAAGCTTTCTGAGAAGTTGCATTCTGATGTTTGAATTCATCACACAGAAATTCAGCTTTCCTTCCTTGTAGCAATTTGCTAACACTGTTTCCGTGTAATGTGTTTTCGTGATGTTTGGTAGGGCATAGAGGGCTATGGTGAAAAAGAAAATATCGTAAGATAAAAACTGGAAAGAAAAGTTCTACGAAACTGGATTGTGATGTGTGGATTCATTTCACAGAGTTAAACCTTTCTTTTGATTCACAGGTTGAAAACACTTTTCTTGTAGACTCTGTGAAGAGACATTTGGGAGACCATTAAGACCTACGGTGAAATACGAATTATCCCCAGATAAAAATTAGAAAGAAAGTATCTGAGAAACAATTTCCTGATGCGTGGATTTGTCTCACAGAGTTAAAACTTTTTTTTGATTAAGCAGGTTGCAAACACTCTTCTTGTAGAATATGTGAAGGGACATTTGGAGCATATTGAGGCCTGTAGTGAAAAATCAAGTATTCCCATATTAAAATGAGAAAGAAGCTACCTGTGAAACGTCTTTGCAATGTGTGGAGTCATTTCCCAGAGTGTAATAGTTCTTGTGATTTGGGGGGTTGCAAAGACTCTTGTAGAAACTGCAAAGGGACATTTGGGTCTTATTGTTGCCTATGTTAAAAAATCGAATTTTCCCAATAAAACTAGAAAGAAGCCATCAGTGTAACTGCTTTGTGATTTATGGATTCGTCTCAGACAGTTTAATTTTTCTTTTGATTATTCAGGTTGGAAACACTCTTTTTGTACAATCTGTTAAGGAACATGTGGGAGCACATTGAGGCCTGTTGGGAAAAACAGAATCCATGGATAAAAATGAGAAAGAAGCTATCTGAGAAACTGCTTTTGGATGTGTTGATTCATCAAAAAGAGTTAAAAATTTCTTTTGATTGAGAAGCTTGTAAACACTCTTTTTGTAGAATCTGCTAAGGGACATTTGGAAGACCATTGATGCACATACAGAAAAGCCAAAAATACTAGAACGAAGCTTTCTGTGAAACCACTTTGTGAGATGGTGAGGTGTGGACCTATCTCACAGTTAAACCTTTTCCTTCATTCAGCAGGATGGAAAGACTTTTTGTAGAATCTGCAAAGGGACATTTGGGAACACATTGAGGTCTATAGTAAAAAACTGCATATCCATGGATAAAAATTAGGAAGAAGCTATCTGTGAAACCACTTTGCAATGTGTGAATTCATGTCACAGAGTTAAACCATACTTTTAATTCAGCAGGTTGGAAACACTCTTTTCAGCAGTTTGGAAACACTCTTTTTGTAGAATCTGCAAAGCGATATTTGGAAGCCCATTGAGAGCTATACTGTAAAAAAAATCCTCATATAAAAACAAGTAAGAAGCCCTCTGGAAAACCACTTTGTGATGTGTGGATTCATCTCACAGGGTTAAACATTTCTTTGGATTCAGCAGGTTGGAAACACTACTTTTGTGGAATTTGTGAAGGGACATTTGGGAACCCTTTGAGGCTTATAGTGAAAAACAGATTAAAATGATACAAACTACAAAGAAGTTCTCTGTGAAAGTGCTTTGTGATGTGTGGATTCATTTCACAGCGATAAATCTCTCTTCCGATTGAGCAAGTTGGAAACACTCTTTTTGTAGAAACCGTGAAGAAACCCTTAAGAACCAATTGAGGCCTAGGGTGAAAAAAAAAAAATTTCCCCAGTTTAAAACTAGAAAACAGATATATTTGAAGCTGGTTTGTGATGTGTGCATTCATCTCACAGAGTTAATTTTTTCTTTTGGTTCAGCAGATTTCAAACAGTTCTTTTGTACAGTCTGTGAAGGGACATTTAGGTGCCCATTTAGGCCTATAGTGAACAACAGAATATCCCCAGATAAAAATTAGAAAGAAGCTATCTGTGAAACCCCTTTACACTGTGTACATCCGTCTCAGAGACTTAAACCTGTTATATCATTCGGCATGTTGGAGACACTCTTCTTATAGAAACTGAGAAGGGACTTTTTTAGTTCATTGATGCCAATAGTGAAAAACTGAATAACCCCAGAAAACAAACTAGAAATAACCTATCTGTGGAACGTAATTGCTATGTAAAGATTCATTTCACATAGTTAAACCTTTCTTTGGATACAGTAGGTTGGAAACACTCTTTTTGTAGAAACTGCAAAGGGACATTCGGAACTCCATTGTGGCCTCTCATGAAAACCTGAGTATCTGTGGATAAAAATGAGAAAGAAGCTATCTGTGAAACTGCTTTGTGATGTGTGGATTTATCTCACAGAGTTAAAACTTTCCTCTGATTGAGAAGGTTGTAAACACTCTTTTTGTAGAATCTGCTAAAGGGACATTTGGAAAGCCATTGATGCCAATACAGAAAAACTTACTATCCCTCTATAGAAACCAGAAAGAAGCTATCTGTGAAACCAATTTGTGAGTTGTGGATTTATCTCACAGAGTTAAACCTTTCCTTTCATTCAGGAGAATGGAAAGACTCTATTTGTAGAATCTGTGAAGGGATTTTTGGGAACCCAACGAGGCCCATAGTAAAACACTGAATATCCACAGATACAAACTGGAAAGAAGCTATCTCTGAAACTGCTTTGTGATGTTTGGATTCATCTCACCGAGATAAACTTTGTTTCTGATTCCTCATATTTGAAGCAATCTTTTTGTAGAATCTGTGAAAAGGTTTTGGGCACCCATTGAAGCCTAAAAGGAAAAACAGAATATTTCCAGGAAAAAAAACAAACAAAAAAAAAACTAGAAGGAAGCTATCTTTGAAACTGCTTTCTTATGTGTGGTTTCAATTAAGGAGTTACACCTTTCTTTTTGTTCTGCAGGTAGGAAAAACTCTTTGTGTGGAATCTGCGAAGGGACTTCTGGAGCTAATTAAGGCCTATGGTGAAAACCCGAGTATCCTCAGATAAATACTAGAAATATTCTAGCTGTGAAACTGATTTGTGATGTGTGGATTCCACTAACAGAGTTAAACTTTTCTTCTGATTCAGCAGGTTGGAGACACTCTTTTGATAGAATCTTCAAAGGGACATTCGTGAGCCCATTGAGGCCTATGGTGAAAACCTGAATATCCACAGAGAAAAAGTAGAAAGCAGCTATCTGTGAAACTGCCTTGTGATGTGTGGATTCATCCTGAGTGTTAACTCTTCTTTTGATTCTGCAAGTAGGAAACATCTTTTTGTAGAATCTGCCAAAAGACATTCGTGAACCATTGAAGCCTGTGGTGAATATAGGAATATATCCTTATAAAAACTGGAAAAAAAACTATCTGTGAAACTGCTTCGTGATGTGTGAATTCATCTCACAGAGTTAAACCTTTCTTTTGAGTAAGCAGATTGGATTCATTTAGAATTTGCTCAGGGACATTCAGGAGACCAATGAGGCCTATGGTAAAAAATGGAATATCCCCAGATAAAAACTAGAAAGAAGCTATCTGTGAAAGAGCTCTGTGATGTGCAGATTCACCTCTAGTGTTAAATTTTTGTTTTGATTCCACAGTTAGGGAAAACTCTTTGTTGTAAAAGCTGTGTAGGGACATTCAGCAGCCCATTGAGGCTTATTGTGAACATCCAAATATCCCCAGGGAAAAACTAGAAAGAAGCAATCTGTGAAACTGCACTGTGATGTGTGGATTCATCTTACCAACTTAAACCTTTCTTTTGATTCAGCAGAATGAAAGCACTCCTTTTGCAGAATCTGTGAAAGGACATTCTGGAGCCCATTGAGGTGTATGGTGAAAAACAGAATATCCACAGGTAAATCTAGAAAGAAGTTATCTGTGAAAATGTTTTGTGATATGTGGATTCAACTCAAATAGTTAAACCTTTTTTTTTCTTTCTTTCTTTTCTTTTTCTTTTTCTTTCTCTCTCTCTTTTTTTTTTTTTTTTTTTTT
>NW_016826811.1:0-1026 GCF_001698545.2 Rhinopithecus bieti | reverse complement strand
TTTTTTTTTTTTTTTTTTTTTTTTTTTTTTTTGATTCACTAGGTTTGAGACCTTCTTTCTGTAGAAACTGTGAAGAGACATATGGGAACCCATCAAGGCCTATGGTTAAAGACCAAATATCCTCAAATGAAAACTAGAAAGAAGCTGTCCATGAAACTGCATTGTGATGTGTGGATTCATTTCTCAGAGTTAAAACTTTGTTTTGATTCCTAAGGATTGAAACACTCTTTTTGTAGGTTTTGCAAATGGACATTCAGGAGCTTATTGAAACTAAGGGTGAAATCTGAATATTCACAGATGAAAACCAGAAAGAAGATATTTGTGAAACTGCTTTGAGATGCATTTATTCATCTCACTGAGTTAAACGTTTCTTTTCACTCAGCAGGTTTGAAACACTCTTCTAGTAGAATCTGAGAAGAAGCATTCTGGAGTCCATTGAGTCTTATGGTGAAAACTGAATACCCCAGATAAAATCGCAAAGGAAGCAATCTGTGAAACTGCTTTGTTATGTTTGGATTCGTCTACAGATTTAAACATTTTGTTTTGTTTTTTTGCAGTAGGAAACATTCTTGTTTTAGAATTTGTATAGGGACTTTTGGAAGCCCGTGGATGCCTATGGTGAAAATCTGAATAGCCCCATATAAAAACAAAAAAGAAGCTGTCTGTGAAACACCTTTGCAATGTGTGGATTCATCTCACAGAGTTAAACATTTTCTTCGATTCACAGGTTGAAAACACTTTTCTTGTAGACTCTGTGAAGAGACATTTGGGAGACCATTAAGGCCTATGGTGAAATATCAAATATCCCTAGATAAAAACTAGAAAGAAACTATCTGAGAAATAATTTCATGATGTGTGGATTTGGTTCACAGAGTTAAATCATTCTTTTGATTAAGCAGGTTGGAAACACTCTTCTTGTAGAATATGTGAAGGGATATTTGGAGCACTTTGAGGCCTGTTGTGAAAAACAAAATATTCCCGTATTAAAATGAGAAAGAAGCTACCTGTGAAACGTGTTTGCAATGT
>NW_016826810.1:0-690 GCF_001698545.2 Rhinopithecus bieti | reverse complement strand
ATTAACACATCATAAAGTCGTTTCTCAGAAAGCATCTTTCTATTTTTTCTATGAGGATATTTAATATGTCACCATAAGCTTCTATGTGCTCCAAAATATCCCTTTGCAGAATGCCAGAAGGCAGTGTTAGCAAACTGCTCAATGAAATGAATAGTGTAACGTTGTGAGATGAATTCACACATCAAAAAGTAGTGTCACAGAAAGCTTCTTTCTGGTTTTTATCTGAGGATATTTCCTTTTCACCACAGGCTTCAATGTTGTCCCAAATATCCTTTGCAGATTCCAAGAAAACAGTGTTAGCAAACTTCTCCAAGAAAATAAAGGTGTAAATCTGTGAGATGAAATCACATTTCACAAAGAACTTTCTCAGAAGGCTTCTTTCTAGTTTTATCTGAGTATATTTCCTTTGTCAACATAGGATTCAATATGATCCAAAATATCCCTTCTCAGATTCTCCAAAAACAGTGCAAAATACTACTCCTTGGAATGAATCATGTAACTCTGTGAGATGAATTAACACATCACAAATGGTTTTCAGAAGGATTCTTTCTAGTTTTATATGAGGATATTTCCTTTTCCAACATAGGCTTCAATGTTCTCCCAAATATTCCTTCTCAGACACCACCAAAATTGTGATGCCAAAGTGCTCCCTCAACAGAAACATTTAGCTCTATGAGATGAATGCACACG
>NW_016826809.1:0-1335 GCF_001698545.2 Rhinopithecus bieti | reverse complement strand
AATTATGAAGGTTGCCTTTTAACCTATACAGTCTTAGCTCATGGTCGTATCTTTCTCAGTTTTAAATATATAATTTTATAATCACATTTTAAAAAGCAGTCTTTTGTTAAATGTTAAAGAAAAGAAGATATATAAAAATCAAAATGTCTTCAAATTCTGGGTGAGGTATATAGAACATGGTTTCAAATGATCTGACTTATGAATTAAAATAAAATTCAAGAATACAAAGGATAAAGCAAAAAAAAAAATCTATCAACCGATTTTATATTCCATTTCAGTCTACTTACCTTCCTAATTTAGCTACAAAACTCCAAAGCCAACACTGTGACCCCTCCAGATTTACCATTCTTCAGGGCATTCATTTTGCATATTCAACTCACTCACAGCTTCAAGTAATTATTTTCATACCCATATTTCATACCCATATTCACCCATATACATATATATATATATATATATATGTGTGTGTGTGTGTATATATACACACTCATATGAGTGAAAAGGACAAACAGAAATATATATATAAAATCACACAATTTTTTAAAGTATTTCTGTAAGTTACCTTAAAATGTCTTCAGAACAATCTAAGAAAAATTATCTACTCAATCCTATGTGGTTTAGACAGTCAAAAGCAAACAATGGATCCAAAATGATAAATGGTTAGACAGCTAATCACAGCATCTCTCTTCTGGGTGTTACCAAATTTTGGAAACTTAATGGAAACAGCCAGAGTAAATGACTGGGGCTAAAAGTATAAACTAAAGACTAAAATATAGCTAAATATATCCTATCTAGTCTATATCAGCTTAAAGACAACAAATGTCTCATCATACTTTAAATCGTATCTTTACAGGGTGGATATTGTTGGGCAAAAAAGATGCTTACTCAGAGACAACAAGATAGACAATATCCTGTCTTCATGAGAGCTTATTATAGTAAAAGAAATGTTATAAACAATCAAAAGTGAAAAATATTACAAATTTTTATAAGTGCTTTTCAGAAAATAACACGGTTATATAAAAGAGAATAAAATTTCAGCAAGAAGAAAAAGGAAAGAGGACTTTACCTAGGGTAGTTATGAAAGACCTGTCTTATACGGCATTTGAGTTGAGACCCAAGGAAAAGGAAGTTGGCCAAGTGATAAGCCAGGACAAGGGCTTCCCAAGTATACAGAGAATAACACTAAGAACAAAGTGTAAAAAGGAAAGAAAACAAAAGACAGGAAAGAAAGAGAGATAGAAAAGACAGGAAAGGAGAAAGGGAAGGGGAGGGGAGGGGGAGAGGAAGGGGGAGGGAAGGGAAGTAAGAAAAGAGAGAGAGAGAAAGAAAGAGAAA
>NW_016826808.1:0-2733 GCF_001698545.2 Rhinopithecus bieti | reverse complement strand
GAGGCGGAGTCTCGCTCTGTCGCCCGGACTGGAGTCCAGTGGCTGGATCTCATCTCACTGCAAGCTCTGCCTCCCGGGTTTACGCCATTCTCCTGCCTCAGCCTCCCGAGTAGCTGGGACTACAGGCGCCTGCCACCTCGCCCGGCTAGTTTTGTATTTTAGTAGAGACGGGGTTTCACCGTGTTAGCCAGGATGGTCTCGATCTCCTGACCTCGTGATCCGCCCATCTCGGCCTCTCAAAGTGCTGGGATTACAGGCTTGAGCCACCGCGCCCGGCCAAGCCTTCTTTTTTAAAATAAATAATTTTGTGTGATAATTCATACTTAATTTATCTTAATCAGCTTCACCTTTAGTGGCATGGAAAATCACTCGTTTGATAGCTGCAATGCTAGTTGGTTGTTTTCTTGGAACCCTTGCAGACTGTGTGGTCCAACTCTTCATTTTATTTAGGGTTGAATTTCCACAGAATTTTGAATCTTATGTTCATGAGGATTTAACTCAGTCTTTTCTACTTTATAAACCGTTATAAGACAGATGCAGGCCTTAAGGCATTCCTTTGTTCAGAATTTATTGGTGTCAACCATTCCGCTCCTCCCTTATAGTGACTATACCAACAAAGGGAAACACAGATGATGTCTGCTGCTCAACTACTTGAAGGCAGCCTGCAGAGGGGAGACCCCTTTATAGAGTTAACCAGAGCCCCAGGAGGCCCCCCTCAAAAATCATATCTTTATTTCCCATCTGAGAGATTGATTTCCGGGTGCCACACCCAGAAAAATGTTCCCTCCAAGGATGACCCTTTATGTCTGTGGGTCACCAGCAGATCAAAACCAAGATGAGATCAGTTCCTGCAAATGCAGATAATTTAGGGGATGGAAAAGAGTCATGGAGGGGGTGGTACACATCCACCTAACCCTGTTGTTGATGGGCTCTGGGACCTTTGGCGAGTCTCAACTTCTTAGAGCCTTGGTTTCTTCATCTTTAAGATGGATACCTTCAGAACAAGGTCAAATGAAGTATGTGTGAAAGTATTTCATCAACTCTTAAGTACATACCAGATGTGCATGGTCGCCTTCAAGTGCCTCCACTCTCCAGACATCCATCTCTTCATACTGTTCATTATTTAGCATGATTCCTTCCTGATTCCTTTCCTGGTGTGCCGCTCTACACAGTATCCCCCGAGTGTCAAGTGCGCGCATTTTGCATACCAACTCATTCATTTCGAGTTCCAGATTTTGTTGTGGACTGTTTTTCTTTAGAAGCATGCATGCAACTAGGAAATCCAAACACATTTTAATGTTAGTCTTCAGCAAAGCATAACTAGGGAGGTGAGCCCCTAGGTTAAAAGAAAGTCATATGCAACCTCCATGGCTGAGCTAAAATGATGTGTAAAAAAAAATTAACAGTGCAGTGGCGTGGTGGGGTTCCACTGCTTCCCTGAATTGGTACGAATCATTGAATTCTTCATGTTTAAGACTGATACACAAGTGTTTTCCAAAAGGGTCTTTTGACATGTGTGAATGCTGTAGGATAGAGGTCCCCAGGAAGCCTTTCCTGCACAGTAGTGTCCCTGGCCATCTTGAGAAAATTCTGCCCTGTCTCTATTGCAGTGATGTCCTGAATTTCTTCACATGTGTGAGAATGCTTTTAACAAGATCCTCTCACATTTAGCCTTGGAAAGGTGAAATAAGAACTGAATTTGAGATTGGTCATTATCTTGGAAAAACTGAGGAAGATAAATTTGAATCTGTCTTTGAATTTCAACTACACCAGCAGGTTCTGTATAAACAGTTAGATTCTCATTAAAGTCCACAGTAAACTTTAGGCGTAAATGAAACTTGTTGAGAATTTAATCCCTAAGGAAGCTAGGCCACCTAATTTTCTAAACATCTCTTTTCTATAAAATGCAAAATGAAGAGAGTCAATCAGAACGTGTCGGGAATGCACACCTGACAGTGTTTTATACTGTTGCTATAGGAAGACACTAGCTCTCATTTTTATCATTGCGTATTTAGTAAAAACACAAATCATTGGTTTCACATATGTCCAACATTTAAAGTGCTATACCAAGTGATAGGGTGTGAAAATTACACCCCTGCTTTCCACATCAGCGTTCTCAGCCACAAACACTGCACTCCTGGCAGTAGGGACCCAGATTATTCCCCAGATAGCTATTTCTTGTGACAGCTGTCTATCCTTTGTAGGAATTTGAGCAGCATCCCTGGTCTCTGTTCAGTAGATGCCAGCAGGACACCACCCCCCACCCCACCCTCTACCCCAGGTTATGACAGACACATTGATAAACGTCCCTAGGGGGTAAAATCACCCCCAGCTGAGAACAAGTGCTGTAGACGTGTTGAGGTTCATTGGCGAGGTGAATTTCACTGGAAATATTGTGAGGTGAAATACACTAAAAGCATATGTTTAGGCATAATATTTTATTATATGACCTTAGAATGTCAGTCTTTATCTCCTTTCTTAGGAAATCCTGTTTGCCTGCAATAAAATTGCAGTAAGCTGACTACAAATAAGAAAAGCTACTTAGCTCTTAACTATCTAAAGCTAATTTCCCCACTAAACTTGGTTTGATATACAAATCATCAGTCCATATAAAGGGAGAGTCAGCTATGACAAAAACAAATACATTGATTTGGAGGAGTGACAAGTATTTTCCAGTTCACTGCACTTTTCATATCATTCAGGAGGATTCTTACTGTTATTATCAGTAGGAAA
>NW_016826807.1:0-1511 GCF_001698545.2 Rhinopithecus bieti | reverse complement strand
GGTTTTATCTCAAAAGTAACTTTTAACACATATTATATGATTCCATTTATATAAGTGTCCAAGTAGGGACATCTATAGGACAGCATCACTGAGAGGTAACTGTTTTTAAATAGATGAGCATTGCCAACGGCCAAGGAATTGGGGGTTGTGACAGCCAGAGAGTAAAGGGTGTGGGGTTATTTTGGGGGTGATAAAACGTACTAAAATTGACTGTGGTGATAAGTTGCATAACTTTGTGAATATACCATAAACACATGAATCATATGTTTAAACTGGTGAATAGTGTGGTACATGAAGTATATTAATAAAGCTGATATCAAAAAAAAAAAAAAAAAAAAAAACAGAAGACTTTGTAAGCTTTCAACTGGATGACCAGCAAACTTTATTCATATATATTGAATCACACCCAGTAAGGAACTAAACTATTGAAAAGAAGTGTGAGATGAGTCAAAAAAATAAATAATACACTACTCCTACTCTCAATAAGCTTATGGTCTTGAAGGGTAGATAAACATGTATACAACCACAATTCAAGATAAAGAATTCTGGGTGTACTAAGGTAAAAGACCTGCAGATCAGTGAGGAGGTTTTCAGACTTTAGAGTTTAGAGACCTCTTTATAATAATGTAATGCAATAGATATATTTTAAATTCCTTTTCCATTCATTTCTCAGAATTGCCTGAGATTATTTTGAATAGTTGTAAACTAGTATTGATGGTGAAGGTTCTAATCAGATAATCAGATCAATGTAGAGAGAGTTACTAAAGTTTCTATATGTTTTCAGTGTTGTCAGTTATATGTACTATACTGAGGGAAAATGATTCATTTGTTATAGTTAGATTATTTAAACCCAAGTATTAAAATCACAAAATTACACCAAGTTCATGGCAATTTTGTGCTCATTTGGGAGACATGAGAAGGCTGCCTGCTGTCAGGAGTTTTTTTTACAGCTTTTGGATCTTCTGTGAAAGAATTGGCCTGCATATTTGAGTTACCTGGCCCATATCTGCTGAAAAAATGCTGCTATAATTAAAAGACTAGTTATGCTAGACCTAGGACACTTACCTTTGTTTTCTATAAAATGGGCTGACAGCTACCTCTCAGGGTTGCTTTAAACATTAGGATAACTCAGTAAACACTTTTAAGAAAACATTTCTCACCATTAATGTTATTTTGAAGCAACAACAAAATTGAAATTCTAAATAAGAAAAAAATTGTTTTATTGTGGATTATGTAAATCAGATAATGAAATAAGTTGCATCCACTCTCGAAATTCTGCTAATAGACTCAAGAAAACAACTGCTATTTTAAATAATAATCATACAGTAACATGTTTGAATGTCTTTCTTGTTGAAAAAAATGTTTTATTATAGTCTCATTTAAATCTTTACAGCATCCTATGATGTGACTAGAATTATTCCCTTTAATCATGGAAATGCAAAGCTCACAGATTTAACCAAACTCTTAAGGAATGTTGAAACACAAATTCATGCCTTGTTTTCTTATCATTT
>NW_016826806.1:0-1036 GCF_001698545.2 Rhinopithecus bieti | reverse complement strand
TTTTTCCATGAAAGGAAACAGTCAATCATCAAGGGTTTTGTAAA
Organism: Rhinopithecus bieti; assembly: GCF_001698545.2. NCBI lineage: Eukaryota > Metazoa > Chordata > Mammalia > Primates > Cercopithecidae > Rhinopithecus > Rhinopithecus bieti. Next base: position 992 of record NW_016826806.1, on the reverse strand, counting down.
AAAGTTGTTGTCAGCTTTTAGGGCTGGGTATTTGTTCATTTTGATGATTCCCTAGGTATGCCACCAATGTGAGAGAATTTTCGTTCTTGCTTAATTTAATGAATGTCTGCAAACTTTCTTTCCTATGAACTGTTTTATTGCTTAAAGAAAGTTGCCTATTATCAAGTGTTCTAACAAAATGCTTTCTGTCAGCTTTCAGGAATGCTCATCAATTTGACAGTTCTTTAGAATGGCCACTGGTGTGAGAGAAGTTCCACTCCTTGCTTTTTCTGAATGTCTGTCTGCAAACTTTGTGTATGTTAATGTATTTCTGGTCATGAAAGAAAATTTCTCAGTATTGACAGTTTTGTCACAGAGTATGTTGTCAACTTTCATGACTTAGGTATTCATTGGCTTCTGTTTGTTAGTGTGAAAGAAGTGTATTTCTCACTTCTAACTGCTTGTCTGTATATTCTCTTGTGTTAGCATTTATTTTCTTAAAGAAAGCTACTCATCAAAAGTTCTGGCAGAAAACTTGTTTTTACCTTGCAAGACTGATGTTCGTTTGCATTGATGGGATTATTAGAGGATGACTGGCAAAAAAGCTTTTCTTTTTTGCTTCTTCTGAATGCCTGTCTGCCAACTTCTTTTTGTGTTAAAATTTTTCTTTCTCTGCAAACAAACTGCTTATCATCAAGAATTCTTGTACAAAGCTCGTTGCCAGCTTTCATGGTTTAATATTTAAGTACATTTGGAGGGCCACTGGTATAGAAAATTTCCACTTTTTACTTTATTTTAATATTTGTCTACATTTTTTTTCATATAAACATCTTCCTGTTACCAGCAATTGTTGTGAAGTTCCAGGTTCTTGGTGCCATGAACAAAGAATTGGACATGGCACACACAACAGACAGTAAAGCAGCAAAGTTCTATCAAGCACAGCAGCACACTTGATGGGGGAGAGTGGGCTGACATCTGCAAAATAAAATGAGTGTCAGTTTGCTGTATTTTGT
>NW_016826804.1:0-2733 GCF_001698545.2 Rhinopithecus bieti | reverse complement strand
AGAACGAGAGAGAGCGAGAGAGAGAGAGAACGAGAGACAAGAGAGAGAGACGAGAGAGAGAATGAGAGAGAGAGAACGAGACAGCGAGAGAGAGTGAGCAAGAGAGAGAGAACGAGAGAGAGTGAGAGAGACAAAGAGAGAAAGCATGAGAGAACAAGAGGGAACGAGAGAACGAGAGCGAGAGAGAGAGACAGAGAGACAGAGAGAGTGAGACAGAGTGAGAGAGACAAAGAGAGCGAGAGAATGAGAGAGAGCGTGCGTAAGAGACAGCGAGAGAGACAGAGAGAGAGAGACATAGAGAGAGAGGGCGAGAGCGAGCGAGAGAGACAGGATGGTGTGTTGGAGTCAATGTTGTAACAGTATTATTCCTTGCCTCTGTAATATCTGTGTACGATGCAACTCTTGTCTAAATTTCGCCAGCGTTGTTTGCAGAGGCAGGGAAAGGGGGTTGATAAGTAGGCAGAAAAGGGCCACAAAGGTAAAGTAGCCAAAGCCCCAGGAGCTCCGAGTGCTGTGGTGACGGCAGCGTGGGTGGACGGCCAGGTCTGGGGCTGGGTAAAAAGTTGTTATTCTGAAATCACATCCGCCTTTTCTCCTGTCTTATTCTCAGTGAGTCCCTAACCCAGGCAAGGAAGAGAGGGGCTGTTCGTGGTGGCTCACACCTGTAATCCCAGTACTTTGTGAGGCCAGGGTGGGAGGATCGCTTGAGCCCAGGAGTTCGAGACCAGCCTGGACAACATAGTGAGACTCTGTCTCTAAAAAAAAATTAAAAAATAACAACTAGCTGGGCATGGTGGCACGAGCCTGTGGTCCCAGCTACTCAGGAGGCTGAATGGGAGGATGGTTTGAGCCTGGGAGGTTAAGGCTGCAGTGAGCCATGATCCTGCCACTGCACTCCAGCCTGGGTGATGGAGCAAGACCCTGTCTCAAAACAAACCAAAAAAGCCCCACACAAAACCATGCTGTATAGTGTTGATGGTCACATGTGTGCTGTGAGGTCTACAAACGTGCCCTGGTCTGACACTCCAGATGTGGAATCGGCCCCAGGAGGGAGAGCGATGACACCAGAGGGCACCCGGGGGCTTTGGGTGGATTGGACGGGTTGAATCCACTTAAAATCACTGCACAGACACAGCCAAATGTCAAGGAGTCTTAGAGCTGGGAGGGGCCGATGGTTCTTACCATATCATTCTCTGTGCTTTTCCATATGTTAGAAACATCCCATAACAAAACAGCACAGGGAAGAGGAAGGCCAGTCTGTGCTGTGCTGAGTTAGCAACAAGCAACTCAGGAGCGAAATGAAACCCTGGCTGGAGGCACTGGCCAGTTTCCGTGGCATAAACATTCCCACCATGGCGACGCCTGAGCCACCCACCTGAGGGGGCCGACGGAGCAGACACACAGGACCGGCCTCCGGTGCACACCCGCGAAGGACACAGCACTGGCCCCCAGCTGTCAGGGGCCGGCCCCAGCGCACATCGCAGAGGACACACGGCACCGGCCCCCAGCACACATCCGCGAAGGACACGCAGCACACCTCCCTGAGCCGTAGCCGGCAGGCAAGGGTCACGTCTCTACAATCAGGGAGAAGAACAGAGAGGCTGCCATTGGAACCCAGCAGGCATCCGGCTCACTGGCACACCTGGGAGCTCGTGTGGAGCAGCGCCGGGCACACGCAGGCCACCCCCGCCCTCGCACTCACGTTTATGTCTGGAAGGCAGAGAACGGAGCAGCAGGGCAGCGGGCAGGTGGTGAAGGATGCGCCTGCGGTGGTGGCTCAGACAGGAACTGGAGGGGCAGGTCCTGCCGCTTCTGTGGCCAGGATCTCCCCAGTCTCCGCCACTCCGGCTGCCACAGCAAAACACCCCAGGTGGCGGCTTCAAGCAACCGACGTTTAGCTCACAGCTCTGGAGGCTGTGAGTCCAACCGGCCCCGGCAGACTGTGGTTCACAGCAGCGCCTCCTGGCCACGTCCACACGTGATGGAGGGGGTGAGGGGGCTTTCTGAGGTCCCTTTTGTCTGGGTACTAAGCCATCCACGAGGATGGTCTGACCCTCATGGCCAGACCCCCCTAAAGGCCTCTTCTCCCAACAGCATCACCTTGGGAGTGAAGGTTTCCACAGAAGAATTTCTGGGGACAGACATTTGGGCCACAGTGACCTCTCTGGGGGCCCCTCAGTGTGAGAAGGACGGAGAGAAGGAGCCGGCTCCACAGGCTGCAGACTCACATTCCCAGCGGGGGTGCTGGGGCAGAGGCAGGGATGGGCGTCTGGGTGTGATCAAGATCCAGAGGGGAGGCCCGGGGGCCGAGTAGGGGCTGGAGTGGCCCCAGCACTGCAGAGGCCACTCACTCACAGGCTCTCAGAGCTGTGGGGCTCGATGCTCCCCAGGCTGCCCTGGGAGTCGGGCACAGCGGTAGGGCTGGGGACTCCCAAGTGTGTCGGCAGGTGGCACTTTTGCCCTTCGAGGGGGCTAGGGCCGAGAGTGAGCAGGTGGCACTCTGCTCCGTGGGCTGGGTGAGCTCACCTAAACAGAGCCCGGGGAAAGGGGGAGAAGAGCCACGTGCAGCCATGGCCAGGCTGAAGAGCCACATGCAGCCACGGCCACGCTGAGTCCAGGCCCAGGACCGGCAGGGGTGGCTGAGGAAACGAGATGCAGAGAGGTGATGTTGACACAGTGGACTAGAGGAGGGGGGGGTCTTGGATGGGGGGCCTTGCATGGGGTTCTTGGACT
>NW_016826803.1:0-340 GCF_001698545.2 Rhinopithecus bieti | reverse complement strand
TTTATACGTAATTCCAAAAGGGTCAAATCTATTCAAGAGAATTTTCTTTTTTTTTTTTTATTTCAATAGTTTATTGGGGAACAGGTGGTGTTTGGTTACATAAATAAGATCTTTGTTGGTGATTTCTGAGATTTCGGTGCATCCATCACTCGAGCAGTGTACACTGTACCCAATGTGTAGTCTTTAATTCCTTGCCACCCTGCCCCCTACACTTTCCCCCAATGCAATTCAGGTCAATGCAAATGCCATTATTTTGTTCACTTTTATGACTGAGTACTATTCCATGGGGTGTGTGTTTGTGTGTGTATTATATATATAATATTATAAATATATATTATAT
>NW_016826802.1:0-338 GCF_001698545.2 Rhinopithecus bieti | reverse complement strand
ATCCTGGTTAACACGGTGAAACCCCGTCTCTACTAAAAATACAAAAACCAGCCGGGCGACATGGCGGGCGCCTGTAGTCCCAGCTACTCGGGAGGCTGAGGCAGGAGAATGGCGTAAACTCAGGAGGCGGGGCTTGCAGTGAGCTGAGATCCGGCCATTGCACTGCAGCCTGGGCGGCAGAGCGAGACTCCGTCTCAAAAAAAAAAAAAGAAAATGCCTGTTCATGTTATTTACTTGTTTTCCTATGTGGTTGTTTATCTTTTTGTTATTGACTTTTAAGAGATCTTACTACATTAATGATATTAACTATTATTTTTTATACATAATTAAATATTTCT
>NW_016826801.1:0-862 GCF_001698545.2 Rhinopithecus bieti | reverse complement strand
ACGGAGTCTCACTCTTGTTACCCAGGCTGGAGTGTAATGGCATAATCTCAGCTCACTACAACCTCCGCCTCCTGGGTTCAACCAATTCTCCTGCCTCAGCCTCCCACATAGCTGGAATTACAGGTGCCTGCCACCTGGCCCGGCTAATTACAGAAATTTTTAGTAGAAAGGGGGTTTCACCATGTTGGGCAGGCTGGTCCTGAACTCCTGACCTCAGGTGATTCACCTGTGTTGGCCTCCCAAAGTGCTGGGATTACAGGTGTGAGCCACAGTGCCCAGACCCTTTTTTCTTATAATATGTTTTCAAATATTCAAAATATAGTAAGTATAACTCTCAGCACTGCTTAATATTTCTGAGACTATTTTTTTTTTTTTTTGGAGATGGGAGTCTTGCTCTTATCGACCAGGCTGGAGTGCAATGGCACGATCTTGGCTCATAGCAACCTCCACCTCCTGCGTTCAAACAATTCTCCTGCCTCAGCCTCCTGAGTAGCTGGGATTACAGGCGCCCACCACCACGCCTGGCTAATTTTTATATTTTTAGTAGAGATGGGGTTTTGCCATGTTGGCCAGGCTGGTCTCAAACTCCTGACCTCGTGATCTGCCCGCCTCAGCCTCCTAAATGGCTGGGATTACAGGCATGAGCCACCACTCCCGGCCGAGACTGCTTTTATTTTATTTCATTTCATTTTCTTATTTAATTTCCCTGGTGTGTTAGCCCATTTTCATCTCACTATCAAGGAAAACCTGAGACAGGGTTGTTTATCAAGAAAAAAGTTTTTTGGCTCACAGTTCTGCAGGCTGTATGAGAAGCATGGAGTCAGCATCTGCTCAGCTTCTGGTGTGGCTTCAGGAAGCTTTC
>NW_016826799.1:0-860 GCF_001698545.2 Rhinopithecus bieti | reverse complement strand
GCAAAAAAAAAAAAAAAAAAGAAAGAAATGTAATCCAGATTTACTAGTTTTATTCCTTGCTCTAATTCCTCAAAGCAAAGCTTTAAAGGCTGTGTGTTTTGAGAGCAAGGGAAGAAGATTTATCGGTGATTGAAAACTGCTGTTTTATTTAGAAATTCCTTTTAATTTAGGTTATAAGTATCTTGGACAAAGGAAGTACACACTGCTGCTAGGTCCCCTGATTCTATTTATATCACTTTCCCTTCAACCTCCTTTGGCCCCTCTAAGGCCTTAGCCTTCATAAATGCTGAGGGCCAGGTGGGCCATCTCTGCAGAATTGCATACAAAGCAGCACAGTCCAGCATCCAGAAGGAATTTAAAAGGAATCTCAGTCTTGATGTGCTTTTCTCAAAGATTGTTAAATAGCATCTAAGTTGTAACCCATAGCAATGCTTCTCACCGTCTCTCTATCCTCCCTCCGATTCTTTCATTGCAGCACAGCTCAGAAACCCCAAAAATGCTCAGCCTGAGGTCTTTGTGCCACCCCAATCTGATTTTTTTCCCGTTCATCTTTTCCTCCCCAACTCTTTATTAGATGGGCAGACTTAGTCTTTTTGACTTATTCTCTCATTTTTCTCAACTCCTTGCCCATTATTCAGATTCTCTACAAAGGTGAGTTCAGAAACAGAGCAAGCAGGAATCTTTTCTTCTTTCTTCTCAGCTCTTCAGTCCTGCCTTTCTCTACGACTCGTTCTCTCACTTCTGAATCACGAAAGTCCTGGGAAACTGGACAGTCCAAAGAGAACTTCCATTAGAGGGCAGTGAAGGCAAATTGACTGGGTAAAGACAAAATACATTTTAGCTATCTCTTCCTCCTGGAT
>NW_016826798.1:52702-54764 GCF_001698545.2 Rhinopithecus bieti | reverse complement strand
AAAAAATAATAATAAATGGCTTTAGCTGATAATCTGAAAAAAACTCTTTGATATGATATTATTTGAATGTCTCTTATCTCCTTAGGTGCAAATGCATTCTGTGGTGTAGAGTAACCGAACATTCTGCAGGAGTCCATAGAATTCTTTTACTCTGGAGAATACCCTAAGGGAACAAGATCTGAAATTTGTATGAGCCAGTTAAGCAGTCATCTAGATGTAAATGGCTCATCTAAAGAGAGGTATTCTAACTTCTCTAATCTCAACATTTTGAATAAGAAAATATTAGGAAATCTATTTTCTATTTGTTGAAATAAATACAACAGTTTAGAATTGGAATATGGAAGACTGTAAGATGATTATTGCTTGATCATCTTCAGAGAGTTTCCAGACAGACTTCAAACTAACTTTTGAAAATGTTTTCAATAGAATAAAATAATGAGCAACATTTCTAGTCACCTACTCTATCAGTCTTTAGAAGCTTAAGTAGCTCAGAGGCTCACAAAATCTTCCTTCACTTTTATAATGTCATAGTTTCCCCTTTGTGTGTTCATACATGTTTTATACAGTTGCTTAAACAATATATACAATCACATAATAAAGGGTTTTATTTTCAGTGAAATACTATAAATATCAAACTATAATTTGCTTGTTTCATACAGCATTCCACAAATATATCTAAAATATTTACATGTAACTTTAATCTATGTTTATTTTAAAATGGAATATGACACAGAAAGATACATACATAAAATTACATGAATCATAAATGCACAGCTTCATTACTTCTTACACAATTAACATTGAGTATCCATCACCCAGATCAAGATATAGGCATTTTAATAATCTCACAAGCATTTTGTTACCTGGTCCCAAACATTGCTTCCCTCTAAAGGTAACCACTTTTATCGTCTAACACCATAAATTGATTCTACCTGGTTTTCCATTAGCATAGGTTGGTTTTCTCTACTTTTAACCCTTGCATAAATATAATTACATAATATACACCTTTTGTGTTTGGTTTATTTCACTCAAATTATGTCTGTGAAGTCCATGCATGTTATGACATATATCAGTAGTCCATTCATTTCTATTCCTGTATAGCATTCATTCTTTGAATAGAGCCATGTAGCTTTATTAATTTTAATGTTGATGCATATAAAGGTTGTGTCTAATTGTGGCTATTAGGACAAATGCTGCACTGAACCTTACTGTTTCTGTCTTTTGATTAATCTATCTTTGTTGTTTTGATTATTTACTTAAAGGTGTAATTTATGTGTCATGCAGAATGCAAAATTTTGTTTTAGTATATTCTACCAATAGTTTGTCAAAGCAGGAGGGTCAATTTTCACTCCCATAAACAGTGTAGAAGGGTTTTCCTATCACATCACACTTCCAACAATATTTAGTATTTTCAGTTGTTTTTTTTTTTTTTTTATTTTTGATGATGGCCACTACAATGGATATGTAGTTGTTTTGCTTTGTGGTTTTAATATTAATTACTTTATGCTTTTACAATGTTAAACATCCTTTCAGTTTTTTTTTAAGAGACAAGGTCTCCCCTAGGTTACCCTGGCTGGACACAAACTCCTAGGCTCAAGCGATTCTCTTGTGTCAGCCTCCTGAGTAGATGGGACTACAGGCAAGTGCTGCTGTATCTGGCTCTTTCATATTTGCACTGGTCATTCTGATATCTTTTTAGTGCAACATATTTTAAAATCTTTCACTCATTTTGTTAAAAATAGATTTTTATTGAATTTTTTATGAGTTTTTAAAATATATTCCGGATACCAGTTTTTTTGTTTGTTTGTTTTTTTAACCTACACACAAATATCATTTCCCACTCTGTGGTCTCCTTTTTCATTCTCTCTGTCTCTTAGTGAGGTCTTCTGATGAATACAATTTCTTGTTTTAATGAAGCCAATATGACAATACAACAGTGTGGATTTGGAATAAGGAAGATTTTAAAGATTTTAATAGTTTCCTTTTCATTGCCTTGATCATCTTCACCAGTTTCCAGGCAGACTTCAAACTAACTTTTGAAAATATTTTTAAAGAATGAAAT
>NW_016826798.1:44677-49091 GCF_001698545.2 Rhinopithecus bieti | reverse complement strand
CAGCTCACTACAAGCTCCGCCTCCTGGGTTCAAGCGATTCTCCTGCCTCAGCCTCCCGAGTAAATGGGATCATAGGCTGGCACCAACGCACCTGGCTATTTTTTGTATTTTTAGTAGAGATGGGATTTTGCCACGTTGGCCAGGCCAGTCTTGAATTCCTGGCCTCAAGTGATCTGCCAGCCTTGGCCTCCCAAAGGGCTGACATTACAGGTGTGAGCAACTGCCCCAGGCCCATTTTCTCCTTAAAGTCATCTGGAATTAGTGTTTGGGTAAAGAATGCCCCATAACTCAAACTGCTATAGATTCATCACTTATTTGGCTTCATTTTGTATATTTGAATCTGTAATCTATCTCAAATTTTTTAGTTTAAGATAGGAAAGTCTAACTTTATGAAAAGATAATCATTATATATTCAGTTTTTTCATGAATGAATTAAAATGTCATATTTAGTACATCCCCTTTGGCTGGATCTATTTCTGATCACTACTTTGTTTTCCATTTTGTCTCTTCCTGTGCCAATACCATATTCTTCTAATTGTGGTGGCTTGGTGATATAAAATGTACTATGTCACAACCATTGAGTTATTTTTTTGATTCTGGATAATTTTCATACTTTTATACCTCTCTTTAATAGGAGCTGTGCTATAATTCTAAATATTTCCCACTTGAAATTGTTAAAAACAGAACTGATGAGTCTAAAAAGAATGGGCACTTGGGAAAACTAAGAGGTCTGCCTGTCAACGAAGACAGATTTCCAATAGGCATAAATTCTCAAGATCAAGACCTAATTGAAAGGTACCCAGTTAACAATCCATCCTGACAGTCACCGTAGGTTTAATCTAAGAAAATTCTGTAGTCAAGACTAACCACTAAGTTTTTGTCAAAATAAAGTATCCACTGCCATGAAAAGGGTCAACTTGGTAATGAAAAACAGGACGGCAAACATACTAGGTTTTTACCAAAGGTATTATAATAGGAATGGAAGAGAGTCGCTGCCAAAATTGTCTTAAAGAAGGCACCAAATTGAATGTGTACAGGCCATTTTATCAATGTTTTCAAAACTTGGTTGCCCATTGGAATAACCAGAACAATTAATCAGCATCTCTCGGTGTGGAAACCAGGAAACAGTTTGTCTGTAAAACTCCACAGATGATTCCAATGTCTAGTCATAGTTGAGAGCCAGTGTTTTAGAAAAGGATAAGAATCTACTTTGAATGAAAATGCAGACGAAAACAAGAAAAGAAAATCCTTAGCTATTGCTAGGTCCTTTGCCAACTTCCTCTTGCAAAGTTAATTTTTCTTCAGTAGATGATGGATAGGATTTAAAGTTATTGGGCTACTGCAGGAAGAAATGCAGGATGAGTTATGTGTGTGGGGAGGTGGGGGAGGGAGTAAGGATACTAACCAAATGAAAGTCACTTCTGAAATTTTTAGAAAATAAAGTCATACGAGCTGTTTATAGTCCAATCTAATTCTAGTCTCAGTGGTGGGAGGAAGGAATGGAGGAGGCAGTCAGAGTGAACATATGCACTGAGAGAAGAGTGGGCAGCTTTGGTGAAATCTCCTAAGAAAATTGATAGTCCTCGGCATATATTACCCATGTCTGGTCAGTGCACTGAAGTCAGGATACAAAAGTGGGGTACACACGTGTAAGTGACCCAGAATAGCTAAAACCAGTGACCCTTCTTGTCAGTGTAGTCATCTTCTAAGTGGCAATGCTAAATCATTCATGACCTCATGTGCTGCTTTTGGCAAGCGGCTCCCTAATTGCTCCTGTTTTTGCATCGATTCTGCGCAGCGTGGAAAAGCGAGTCGTCAACTTGCTTGTGGGTGTATTGACCACCAGGTCCCTCCTCAGCTTTCACCTTCCAGGCCTCGCCCACTCTATTTTAGAACCAGGAGCTGGGAACAGCACCTGTTTTCTGTCTCTAAGGATGGGGTGGGCATTTTGACGGCGCCCTCTTTCAACCAACCCACGCTAAGGTGTCTGTGTTTCTGCGTTTTCAAGCTCCCCCCAGCCGCCCCGCGCCCCCCGCATCCCCATCTCCGTGGCTGAGGGCCTAGGGAGGAGGGAAAATCCATCCTCAGACACACTAGATCCTCAGCGAGACCTGCTGTGGAGAGCATCAAACGGACCGCACGCGGACCCACCTGCCTTCCAAAGTTTGGGGCGTGAGGAAGCTAGGGCACGTGGCGTTTGGTTATGGCACAGCTGAGGGGTCTGCAGGAGACCTCAGAAAATGCCGCTGAGGACGGATTCACCGACGTCATCAAAAGCCGCGCTGGTAGGACCCCGCTGCCTTGCTTTTAGTGTCTGGGTTATTTACCGTACCCTGCTACTCTCCGCAGAGGCTGTGCCCTGGAAGTTGGCACGGGTTGGGGAAAGTTGTGGCGCCCAGCAGAGGAGCAGCAGGGGACTGTCAGGGCGCCCCCGCGCGTGGGGAGGGCGGGGAACCACGCAGGGCGCGGCGTTCCAGGGATAAGGGAGTGCTGCTCTCAGGGAAAGCAGAAACCCAAGTTTTCCTTTTGGGCCAAGTGGATATCAGTGGGGGTTTTATTATTTTTTTAAGAAAGCCCACTGGATATTGAATTTTATTATAGGATGGTAGCTTGTTTTAAAAAGTAAACAAAGGATTGGTCAGATTGAGTTAAAATAAATATTGTGGTAGTTAGAGGAAGGGAGGAAGGGAGGGAGGGACGGCGAAGGACAGCTTGCCTTACCAGGGCGTGGCCAAGTGCAGAGTTAAGAAATCTGAGAAGTTTCACCTCAGCTGTGCTGAAGGAAAACGTCAGAGCGCTAGACAGGAAGACTTGCATGCCCGAGGTACAACTATACTAGTTGAAAATCAGTAAAGCAGCAGAAGTGAGGAGTCTAAGGTTTTTGCAGCGCTTCCCACCCCCATGCACGTGTAAATTTCATTTGTAATAAATCTTCTGGTGTTTGGTAGTCTGGCCTACATATGCAAACTCTTGTAAACCAGCATACGTTTTTAAAGCTGTAAATGGAAGCAGCTGTTAAGCTCTCTCTAAGGATGAAGTTTTTCAGCTGCCTGAACCTGCTCCTCTCGCCTTTGGAGACGCAGCAAATTGTGGACGTTAGAATTACAGGACCATTCAAGATTTCTTTATGCACATTGGTGGATGCTGAAGAGGACAGAGGTATGAAGTCACTGTCCAAGTATATTACTGAAGTGAGGTTAAAGGAAAGATCACAAAAGAAAAGGAAAGTTAGTAAGAAACTCATTTGTGTAAATTGCACACCAGCAGTGTTCAGAAGATAGTACAGCAGAATTTCTTCAGAACTTTAGTAAGGTCTTTACATAAGTAGTACGAGTTGATAATGATGGCTATAAGTCACAAAACTTCTGACAGTTTTGGGGAGAAATCAGTTATTTCGAATTTAAAACCACAGTTTCCTTCTTTTTTTCACTCCATTATTTAGGTTATCTAACAAGCTTCTTAAATTTTAAAGTGAAGAATGGAAAACTTTCTTAGACAGAATGCCCTTAGCATTCACTGCCAAGGTTAATAGAATTGGCTTTAAGTAGATACCCTAAAAAAAAAAAATGTGAAAAAATATGTTGGGTAGTTTCATACATTGCTTTAAAATTGCTATTGTTTATACATTTTACTGGACAATAACCTTGCAGCTATAATTATCTGAAAAATGCAGAGGGATATCTACTATAAATCTGTTGCAGATCATTGTTTTGGAAAAAATATGTTAATTTAGGAATTAATTCTACGAATTAATTCTATTTATCATTATGCTACATCTAAACTTGCCAGAGCATGGGGGAAATGAGAAAAAGATTCACAAAGATATTCTGAAAACGACATTCATGTAAATTTGTATGTCTTGGAAATGGGTAGTTTAACTTCATGTCTAAAGAAAAATTAATCTACATATATGTAACATTCCATACTCGATGCTACTATTGAGAGTCACTTTAAAAATGCAATAATTGAATTGTTATATTTTTATCTGTGAAATTAAGCTTTTGTTAAGAATCTAAATCAGGTGGGGTGAGTTGTCACTCATTACAAAGAGTAATATATAAATGGCCCAACATGTTATCTAATTTTCAATATGTATCTTTATATTTTTGATAGGTCATTTCCTTTAAGGGTTTAGAGGCCCTTAAGTAAAAGATAAACTAATATTTGTTTTGAATATTTTAGTTTCTGTACATTTATAAAACCAGCATTTTTGTTATATATGTATATATACACACACGCGTACATATATATATATATATATATATATTCCAGTTTTGATTTTGTTTTGTTAATTCTAAGTTAAAGGGTGGCTACTATTACTGAAGACTTTTTATTTTTTGGTAACAACTTGTTGTGCACAGCAAGAATACAATGTGGTGGGGCAAACAATAATACCAGAAAAAGCACACTTAAG
>NW_016826798.1:36804-43211 GCF_001698545.2 Rhinopithecus bieti | reverse complement strand
AAAAAAAAAAAAAAAAAAAAAAAAAAAAAAAAAAAAAAAAATTAGATATTCTCAGAATAATACAAGCATCAAATTAGACAAAGATACTAGGGATTTTACAAGGGAAAATGTGGGCAAGAAATCAGAGACATTTTGAAAGGCATGTTCTTTTCAGAACTGCAAATTATTACATTTGAAAATATTTTCTTACTAGGCCATTCAATATCTGCAGTCACTTTAGTAATGAAGCCTGCACTTATCCATCCTAGGAAAATTATATTCTCATATCATCCCCCAAAAAGCAGGTAATTCACTGTTTATGTTTGTAGAAGACCTGCTTCGGTGAGTAAAAACAAAAACAACCTTTAGTGTGAAGATTTCGCTTTGCGTGAATATGTGAGAATTCTTCTGCACAGAGACTTTGCTAAGGAAGTTGTAGGTAATACTTTTCATAGATAATAGCTACTAAAGTATTTTGTAGTATATTGTAAGTTTTACTCTCCCTTAGGTAATTGGGTATGAGAGCAGTCCTATTGCAAGATTAGTTAGAAGACTAGAGAATTGTCCATTGTCATTCTCGATTACAGATAGAGTTATGGATATTTATGAGAGCTAAAAAATTTTTCCACTTTATACCCACATTGTTTTCAAATCTATGTATTATATTTTATCTGATATGAGAGTGAATTAGAAGTGAATTAGATTATATTCTTTCCTACGAGGAGACATTTGGAAATTATGCATATTGAGTTAATGAGTACATTTGACTTGAGACAGGACAATTTCTAAGTTCCTACTGAAAGTTTTACATAAATTATGATAGCTACTTTCAATTTAATAAATTTAGCCAATTTATCTTGACAATCAATAATTCTGAGCTCTAAGTTCCTCTCTACATAAACTCTGTTCTCTATTACAATGAAATTGAAGGTAAAAACAATGAACTCTAATAGTTTCATGAAACCGTAGTTAGTAATTAGGGGACTATCTAGAAGTGTGCTGGGGCTGGTTGGAATTGACTCATGAGATTCAATGGTGTGAATCTTTTCCTAACTCTGCATTCAGTGACATCATATGGGTGTTTTAAAATTATCATGGTGGGTGACATGGTTTGGCTTTGTGTCCCCAACCAAATCTCACCTTGAATTGTAATAAAACCCACATGTCAAGGGTGGGACCCGGTTGAGATAATTGAATCGTGGGGTGGTTCTCCCCATGCTGTTCTTATGATAGTGAGTTCTCACAGGATCTGATGGTTTTACAAGGGGCTTCCCCCTTTGCTCAGCACTCATTCTCTCTCATGCCTCCTGGTGAAGAGGTGCCTTCTGCCATGATTGTGAGTTTCCTGAGGCCTCCCCAGCTATGTGGAGCTGTGATTCAATTAAACCTCTTTTCTTATAAATTATTCAGTCTCAAGTATTTCTTTATAGCAGTGTGAGAATGGACTAATACAGTAGAGTTATTTATAACATAAAAGATGGTCAATATTACTGATAAAGACTTTTTTTTCTTTTTTAAGGGATAGTTATTAAATATTTATTTGTTAAGTATGGCAAGTATTTCCAATACTGGAACTGTTAATGATGGAAAAATACAAATTTGGAATAAAAACGATTTTGTTGAGGCTGGATTTAAGTTAGGTATGCATTTTACTACAAGTAAAAGAATAAGCAACTAACTATGGCCTCAACAAATTTTACATAACAAGAAATCTAGAGGTAGGCCTTTTCTGGCATTGGTGTGACATTTCAGTGCTATCAGGACTGGTGTCTTGATGATTCTCTTGGCCTTTTCTTTCTGATTACAAGTTGACAGCCACTGTTCAGCTACTATCTGAGGCCTGAAGAAAGAAGAAAGCCACCAATTGCATCTCTTTCAGACTCCCTTCAGCAGACTGCTACCTATGTCTCATGGCAAGAACTGCTATGCTATGTGGCCATCCTTAGGTGCAAGAGATGCTGAGATTGTGAATATTTAGTTCTTACAGTCTCTATATGAATTGTTGTGAAGGACAAGATAATTTAGGAAATTGAAATGGTGTTAGTATAGCCAGTCATCCAAGTTTGTTTATTTTGTTGCTTCTTAACTATTGAGCCTCGTGTTGTGGTAAAGAATATAGTACCTCTTAAACACCTAAGTTGTTCCTGATTATACAATCATAAATTCGATTAAACTTATATCATGAATTCTTCTCTTTTTCCTTTAGCAGATAAAGCCCATCACAGCACATGGATTTAAAGATTTAAGAGCTGTGACCTTTTGTCCCTAGTTAAGGAACATGAAATAACCCTTTGATTTCTGTCATGCCAGTAAAACCTGACCTTTATAATCCCTTGGAACTGATGTGCTATTTTGAGAATGGGCATAATTTAACTATGACAAATGACCACAACTATAGGACTACCCAAAGACAAGTATAGGACATGCATTTCTGTGGAATATTTAATGACTATATTTTATTCTAATAAAGTTGATTGGGAGGACCACTTGTAAACACCTTTGGGTCATGTCCTGTGACTATAGTAACTGAAAACTGGTCCACTTGAGAAGCATACTTTAATGTAAAATGCTCTCATCTACCCTGTCCCTCCTTCAAACTGTCCTGTTCCTACTGTCCCTTCTTGTAACATCATTTGAGGTACTGAAGATGAGCTATTCATTCCAAATTTGTATTCTATAAAGTAGAAAAGTCTATTATCATCATGTACATGTCCTGTGGAATTGTCTTTCCCTTGTGAAACCATCACAGAAATGAGTAGAAAATAGTAAAAGAAGCCACATATTATTTTGTGGATTGAATATATTTCAAATGTAATAATTTGACATGAATGTGATTAAAGAAAGTTTGAATCAAAGCAAATAGTAACACAGATTAAATCCATAGTATGAGTTTGCTGAAGATTAAAGGGGAACTGAATTTTAATCCAAGAACAAAATGAGAGATAGTTGATTTGGCCTGGTGGGGAAGTCATGGGATATCTAAGATGTCATATTCTAAGTTAAAGAAATATTTGCCAAGCCCTTCAGAAGAATTCCAAGGAGGAATTTGCTTTTGTGTATGACTGAATTTGGAGGCTGGAGTAACTCTGATGCTCTGGCAATAGTTTTCTATCCTGAGAATTACAGCTACATAGGGAAATTTTTAAGAGTATATGAATACCTGGACCCCTCCTACAGAGCCTCTCATTTACTTTGACTGGAGGGTGGCACCTGGCTTCAGAGAATCCACCAAGAATGCTAATGAGCAGCCAGTTTTGAGAAGCTGTGAAATCTGGTTTTGAATCATCACAGGAACCTTACTTGATTGTTCGCTCTGTGGTGATGATTGAAGATTCCTGTCTTTTCCATGATTATAGTATGTGAAGAATCATTGGCAGTTCTCAAAACTTACAAACTTTCTGTTATTTATACTTACAGAGATTGTTTATGCCCTTCTTCTAGACTCTGAAAATACCACCCGATGTCTACTATATCTATTGTGATAAAATTCAGAGATACGAAGACCTGAGTGTTAGAAGAAGAGCAGGGAATAACCTGAAAATCAGGAGTAGCTGCCTAAACTTGCCAGGCAGTTAATAGTCTTATTAGTCATTCATTGTTAAATGTGAAATAATTAACTTTAGTTGCATTTTCTCTAGAAATCATGTAAGATAACCTGTATCACCCAAATTGGAATTTTGGTTCGGGGCACGTGGAAGAGAAGAGCTTTTAGATGTTGCACTCACAAACTGGCAAATAACAGGGAAAATTAGTTTCAGTGATGTATGTGATTTATTTGGCATGGAGAGTGTCAAGAAAGGATTCATTAGAGCATGCACCTCTAATTCTTTAGAATCCCAGTACTCTGTAGTATATTGGAGCGATATATACCACTATCCCTATTATATTGCTTAACTCATATTTCCTCCTTGAACCCAGAAGGCATCNGACTTCTTTGAAATGGTTTCTCTTGCCACAATTTTGTTGCATTAGGCTCATGAGGAAATATGTACCAAGTTTTATTATGCCAACTTTCAATTCCATTTTCAGATAAGTCCTGTACAAATTTTGGACTGCTCATACTTTATAACATAAATGCTATGTTTAAAAAATTTGGCTTATTTAAAATTAGATTTGTGATTTGATACAAGGACTAGCTGATACCATTACTAGAAACATCTTAGGCAGGCATCAATTTTATTCCTCTACTGCAGTGGATTCTCAAATTTGAGTGTGCATCGGAATTCTCTGGAGGGCTTGTTAAAAACACAGGCTACTGTCCCATGCCCTCAGAGTTTCTTGTCTAGTCGTCACAGGGTGAATCCTGAGAAGTTGCATTTCTCACAGATTCTTAAGTGCAACTGTCTAAGGACCACACTTTGAGAAACACTATTCTGATATAAAAGGAAGGAATTAGTGAGCAATCACTGGTTAGTGAAAATATGAAGGAGTGAATAGTTCTTTGGTCTAGGAAACAAAGAATGATGTAAGACATTTCAGAGCTTTTGAAGATGGATTTCCTTCTAGTATATATTCCTACAACAATAATATATACAAAGAGAAGAGCAATAAATACTGGGGACTCCTTGGTAGGGGGAAGAGTGTGAGGGGGTATGAGGTGAAAAACTACCTGTCGGATACTATGTTCACTACCTGGGTGATAGGAATATTCGTACAACAAACCTCAGTGACACGAAATTTACCCATGCAACAAAACCTGCACATGTACTCCCTGAACTGAAAATAAAAGTTGAGAGAAAAATAATATAATAAAAAATTGTTTGGTACCTTCATCCTTTCTGGCTTAACCTCTATCTGTCTATAGACAGGAGCACTTGTTAACTGGAACTTTATCATAAGTTCTATGTGTCTTTTGTGCATCTTTTTATTTTAAATTACAATTTCATTAAATGGAGCCTGACTCATTTTATATGGGGTATATAGGAGGGTTATTTGATATCACAGATGAACATGTGATATTACAGGTGTCCCAGGTTCTCAGTTATGCTGTTTGCCATAACAACTGTTTTCTCTTCGTATTCTGCTCTGCTTAACAGTGTAGCAGTCTTCCCTTCCCCACATGCCCTGGGCCTAAGATCCTCCAAAACATCCTTAGCAACAAATTTAGATGAATATAGAATATATTTTTAATAATTCCTCCTCAAAAGAAATATCATCTGCTGTAATTATTTGATTTCAACTAGTATTTTACTATCCACCACAATGTCAAAACTGTCTCTTTAAATTCTTTATTAACTTGTCCTCTACTGTTAAATGTGAACATAATTCCTTAGCTTGTACTTCATAGAACATTTATTTATTCCATGGGCTGTTAATACTATTTAATGACTAAATAAGTTTAGGACACATGAGTTAAACATAGTAAATTTCTTTTATGCATAATTCCTGATAAATTTTATTATACTAAAGGGCATAAAAGAAACTTCAAGAGAAGACTGGAATTCATTAAATTTATTTTAGCATGGAGCCTTTTTGCTCAGAAACATTTTGTGGATTAGTGTTTCATAGAACTCAATTTGGAAAATAGAAATTATATTAATTAGAATATATCAACCCATTAATCTATTGGTTTATTCCAGCTGATTTACCTACCCTATTTGATATACCCTTTCCTTCCACACTGCTCAATCATTTCTTTCCTAACAGACTATAATAACCAAAGACAGTCATCCCAGTTTTAAGATGGTCATTCAGATTATCTTGATGGCATATAGTTTTTGTAATTGTTTGCATAGCATATTCTATGAAAATTGACAGAATATAACTAAAAATCTCAGATAATCATAATCTAAACCATTAACATTGTGAGATGTGGGTGCATGCACATATATATTTACACATACACACATGCACATATGTATTAAAATATAAGATATAACACATTAATACTACCTATATATATTTTGTGTAAACAGGATAGAAGTGATTTGTATTCATATGTAGTGTATGATATATAAGTATAATAATACATACATATTGATATAAACATACTATGCATACTACTTTATAAATTGATTATTATAACCTGGGTGACAGAGCAAGACCCTGTATCAAAATAATAATAAATTGATTATTTTATACATTGATGTAATGTGAACATATTATCACGTTATTAAATATTCTTTGATAATAGTTTATTCAATCAGGTATGGGAGGCATGTTAGGATTAAAAAGGTGATATCCAAAAAGTGCTACCTATGTCCACAGATTCTTCAAAACTACTGTACAATACGTATTGGGTGGAGGATCGGAGGTGAAAAGATATCACATCCACCCATGAAAATATGTTTTTCTAGAATATGTCTTGTAACTGTTTTTTTTCTATTCTGACTTGGTTACCTAAGCATGTGAATCATTTAAATCTTGTTGAATGTCTGCTTCTTTATATATTATGTAAATGACATTAAATTATTAGTTTATATATACAC
>NW_016826798.1:22011-35075 GCF_001698545.2 Rhinopithecus bieti | reverse complement strand
CTGTTTGGTAGTAGTAATCATTTTTTTTAACCAAAGTAAATGACTATCCAGTGTATTCTCTTGCTATTTTCTCTAATTATCTATCTCTGATAAAAGTAGGCAATGTTTACGTTAAAACCAATGAAGAAACTGTATTCAGGATGTCCATGGGAGTTGCGAGAAAAGTAACAGAAACTTTTAGTTGTAATTAAACCAGATTATTTTGAGAAAATCATAATTACTGATTACTAAACATTTCCTAAATGACACTGTTTGTTCAATGAGTATTTCCTTAGTCTTGGCAATTTACTATAATATAGTAGTTTTTCTCTATCAAGGCTCTGATTTTAAGAAAAGATGAACAAAGATTGGTTTTCTTTTATTTTCACTTAAACCTGGGGGCGCACAGCAAGTTGTCACTTATATCACATGATCATACTGTTACATGCTTGTATCTAGGAATGAGAGTTGGTCTGCTGAATAAACCGATTAGTCCCCAGTGATACCAACTAACTAGGGAATTTCAAAGTCTCCCTCCTTATTCCCAACACCTCCTCACAAAGATGTGCTGTTTCCACCACATCACTTGAAAAAAAACATGTATTTTCTCATTTTATGTTCTGAAATATATTTTCATATTCTTGCTTTCCCATGCTTTCTTTCTCTGTATTATTCCTTTTACATACTTACTATCCTCTTACACTCATATTAATATACCGCCAAAGTATACTTTTGACTCGTAGTGAAATTTTATTTAATAAGATTTCAGCGGTCACATGTAGAGGAGTAGAATGGCATGACATCAAAGCAAAGATTACACTAAGGCTTCAGTACTATTGGTTTCAGTACTACTGGTTTTAAGCAGCAATTAATAAGTCACCTATTGAACATTCACAACACACCTCCTACCAAACTTTGTAAAACAGATTTCCAACATGATGTTATCAAAGTACCTCCAAACTAAAAATTTGGGGACCTAGCAGGTCTGTGTTCTAATTTGATGCTGCTGTTAACAAACCGATTGATTTTAGTCAACATCAGAACTATAACATTCTTCTTTAAAAAATGTCTTAAATTTATTGAGGTGTAATTGACATACCAAACTGGACTCATTTAATGTCTACATCTTGATGAATTTGGACATATGCATACACCTACGATAACATCACCACAATCAAGGTACTAAACATGCACATCACCTCCAAAAGTATCCTTGTGTTTCTAAGGTATATTTTTGTTTTTTTTTTTAGTAAGAGCGTGTAACAAGAGATCTCTCCTTTTAATATTTTGAACTGCATAAAACCATATTGTTAACTACAGGTAATACATTTGTACATCAGATCTCTGGAACTTATCTTGCTTAACAGAAACTTTAACATCAATTGAAAAACAATTCCCCATTTCCCCTTCCCTTAGCCCCTGGCAACCATCATTCTATGCTCTTCTTTTGTGAATACAACTATTTTAGAGCACTCATATAAGTGGAATCTCTTTCTGAGACTGGCGTATTTCATTTAACATAATGTCCTCAAGTGGTTGTTACAAATGGCAGAATTTCCTTCTTTTTAAAGGCTGAATAGTGATCCATTCTCTCTCTCTCTCTCTCTCTCTCTCTATATATATATATGTACATATGTGCATATACATATATGTGTGTGTATAAATATGTGTGTGTGTATATGTGTGTGTGTGTGTGTGTGTATATATATATATGGACTGCTTCCATATCTTGTCTATTGTGAATAATGCTGCAATGAACATGAGTGTACAAACATCTCTTCAAGATCCTGACCTCAATTTTTCTGGATATCTACCCAGAAGTGGGATTGCTGAAGTATATGATAATATCATTTTTAATATTTTGAGGAACCTCTATACTATTTTCCCAGTGGCTATACTATATAGCATTCTCATCAACAGTGTATAAGGGTTTCAATTTCTAATTTCTCCACACCTTTTCCACCACTTATTTGTTCTTATGTGTAATAATAGGTATCCTAACAAAAATAAGGTGATATCTCATAGTGGTTTTGATTTGCATTTTCCTGATAATTTGTGATGTTGAGCATCTTTTTATACAGCTATTGGCCATTTGTATGTTGTCTTTGGAGAAATGTCTATTCAAATATTTTCCCATTTTTTAAATCCAGTTGCTTGTTTTCTCCAAATGAGTTTGTGACTAAAAGGAAGCATAATGTTTGGGAACCTGAATGTGATGGACATGGGCAAAGATAATAGAAATAGAAAGAAAACCTTTTTGATTTTAATAGCTTTAGGGGTATAACTGGTTTTTGGTTACACAGATGAATTATATCGTGATGAAGACTGAGATTTTAGAGCACTTGTCACCCAAGTAATGTATACTGTACCAAATATGTAGGTTTTTATCCCTCACCCTCTTCCCACCGTTTCCCTTCTCAGTATCCAGTGCCCATTATACCACTCTGTGTGCCTTTGCATATTCATAGCATAGCTCCCACTTTGTAAGTGAGAACATATGGTATTTGGTTTTTCATTTCTGAGTTACTTCCCTTAGAACAATGTCCTCCAGTTCCATCAAACTTGCTACAAGAGACATTATTACATTCTTTTTATGGGTGAGTAGTATTTCATGGGGTGCATATACCACACTTTCCTTATCCATTCATCAGTTGATGGGCGCTTAATTTGGTTTCATATCTTTCACTTGTGAATTGCACAGTGATAAATGTATCTTCAGGTGTCATATTTACAAGTGTCTTTTTGATATAATGACTTATCTTCTTTTGCATAGACACTCGGTATTTATGGATAGAGTGGTAGATACAGTTCTTTAAGAAATCTCTATGCTGTTTTCCATAGAGGTTGTCCTAATTTACATTCCCACCAGCAGTGTAAAAGTGTTCCCTCTTTACCACATCCATGTTAACATCTGTTGCTTTTTGAATTTTTAATAATGGCCATTCTGGCTGGGGTAAGGTTGTATCTCAGTGTGGTTGTAATTTACATTTTCTTGGTGATTAGTGATGTTGAGCATTTTTTCATATGTTTGATGGCCCTTTGTATTTCTTCTTTTAAGAAATGTCAATTCATGTCTTTGCCCACTGTTTGATGGGATTGTTTTTCTTTTTCTTTTGCTTGCTGATTTGTTTGAATTCCTTGTAGATTCTAGATATTAGTCCTTTGTTGGGTGCATAGTTTGCAAATATTTTCTCCTATTCTGTGGGTTGGTTGTCTGTTTACTCTGATAATTCTTTTTCTGTGCAGAAGCTAGAAAAAAATGAATATTCATGCAAGGCTTTATGATAAAAAATGAGAAATGTCAGTATGGCAAAGCACAAGGTACAGCATCATGCAACTAACAGTGAAATAGGATACAGATTAAGCTCTGATTTTTTTTAAGTAGTTTATTTAAGATGAGTATTGTATTCCTGAGGTACCTTAAAAGGCTGGTCTTCTTGAGATAGTTTCAAAGGTAGTTTTGGAAGCAAGGCAGGACCTAGATTGCTGATTTTCAAAGGTAGTATCTGTGCCATAGGAAAAAAAAAAACAACAGAAATTTCATTTGTCTTTAATTATGTCACTTTAAAATTCTTATCTTTTGACTAATAAGGTTTGTAAAATATAAATATGCTGGTGCACATGTTATATACAATATATAATGATATAAGCTATATATATAAGCCATATAAATGTATATTAATATGTATAAGATATATAAGGTTATATATATACACACATATATGTGTGTGTGTGTGTGTGTGTGTATGTCCCCAATTTTAGGGGTATAGTCCAAAGTCTTTTAATGTAAACAGTGCTTATTCAAAAAATGAAACCCACTTTTTACATGGTATTCAACTTTCTTTTAGAAAGGTCAGTAATAGATAAAAAACTTCTGGCAACCATATAGAGTGTAGTCAGAAAATTATGAATGGGTTTCATCTATCATTATTTTGAAGTCATTCTGAGGAAAATAATATGCTAACGATGACTTAGAAACATCTTCTGTTTTGAGCAAAATAAACAAAATATGGTAGATGCTGTGATGCACTGCCCAGATTTCTCTTCGTAGAAGGACATTTTACCCAAACTGATGGAAGTACTGTTGGTAGACAGACTTTGGTTGTTAGCCCTTTTGAGGACTGCCTCAGTTGAAGAGAAATGCCCTGGGTCATGCGACTTTCTTGAGTTGACCTCATACAGGAACTTACCTATGAAAGCATATAAAGGTCCTTTTACTTCAGTTAAATTTAAGTCTATTCTGTAGGGCAATTCTAGCTCCAGAGCTTCTCATAGGGTTGTCAGAAGATGCTGTTGGGCTAAAGGTTCAGTTAACTTTTCTGTGTCCACTCCTGCTTCTTTCCTCTTCTCTCTAGAAGTGTTGAGCCCCAGGGAACTTCTTAATAAACATTCTAAACTGTATGTCTTAGTTGGATTCCCAGTGAACACAACCTGTAACACTTAAAAACCAAAGTAAAATATATCAGTCATGTGTTCTGAAATAAACTAACTTTAGGCCTGCGAAAATTACTAGTGAAGTAAGAAGACTTCACTAAAATTTAATATTCTGTACTAGACCTATCCCTTATATACTTGGCTGTCAGATCCATCATTATTATGACATAGATGAAAGGGTAAACTTGGATGATAGAATATTGTGATGAACATGTTTATTGCCATTTATATTTCCTCATTGACCTAGAATCAACATTTGCCTCCTGAAAGCATTTTCTTATTGAATGCTCCCTAGATTGGAAAGTTCTTATCATCAAGGAGCCCTCTATATAGGATCCACATCACTCTCCATAGGGGCTTATTAAACTGCCTCCTTTTCAATTCTTTCCCTTCCTACCTCACAAAGCATTTATTTGTTCCATTATGCACCATTATCTTTAAATTTTTTAAATAGTAGAAGATCTGCATTTTAATTAGGTATAATCTACTTTTAAAGTCAGTTGAAAAATTTTCTACAATGAAACATCTGTAATACCAAAGGTGTCTGGCCTAGGGCAGAAAAGTGAGAGCGCACATCTGTATTATTGCCATCATCAGAAAATGAAGTCCTATTAAAAACATGTTCATAATGTGCTCTACTCTCTAGGAAGCAAAAGTTTATATCCTGGAAAACTACTAGCATTTCTTATAGGCAATAAAAGTTTCATGACAGCCCAGACCTGAGTTATTAAACATATGCTCAGGCATCTTAAAATGTTATTACTGATTAATCTATAGTTATAAATAACTTTCATTGGCCCTACATGCCTAAATAAATATGATAATTTACGGTTTGTGTTGTTTCATACAAATATGGCCCTCTGTCCTTTGTCAAAAAATGAAGTTATTATTGTATATCACACAGTTCTGCAATAATGAATGCTAAAGAGATAGGATGAAGTTAGTACCCAGAAATAGAGTTATCACTATTTAAAATTTCATCATTTTTAGATATAACATTAAAAGGGTAAAATGATCCAGCTTTCCATCAAACGTGATTTTTTATTATTTATACATAAATTGTCAAATTTAAAATGAAACAAACCCTCACCACAAAAAAGTGAAGCATTTGATATGAGGAACAATAAACAAGCATAACTAGAGCAGGAATACAAATCAAGAAATTATTAAAATTACAGTTTTATTATGTTAAAATACTTATTATATAAATTGTATTTTATTGCAAGGCCAGAAAAATACTGAAAAGCAGTTTGCAAAATACAAAAGTTGGCAGGTACAAGAAGGTTTCTTGAAGATTTCTGTAATGATGAATTAGAAAACATGTAAATATATAGCAATAAGTAATAGTGTTGTCTATGCAATAGAATATAATACTATCATAAAAACAATTGACATTCTATAAATTTATTGACAAAATTGCTGATGAATCAACATGCATAATATATCATGTGTGTGCATAAATAATACAATATCAAGTGTACACATGGGAGGGATTTCCTGGAAGTAATGATGAGCAATCTATAGGTAGTGAGGTTATAAGTGCTGCAATACTATTTTATCCTATTATCTACACAGGGTTTCAATTTTCAAAGAAATATGGGTTATGTATTAAGAAATTAAAAATAATATTGAAAATGTAACCTAATATAAACAAATATTTAGTTTCAAATGGTAACGACCTTTCTTCTGAATACTTCTTTATAATGGAGGTAAGGCCGAGTTATGATTGAAAGTTCATCTTCAGGGCTGGCCTTAAACCCTCTAATGTGGTGAATAACCTACACACATGTTCTTCAATAACTCACAAGTAATTTTCGGTGGTGTTTCCATGTGGGAATTGCTTCCTAACATTTCTTCAGAAATATACATTTTTTTTCTGAGTCTGGAATAATGAGAAAAATCAATCAGGAGCTTTAGAACACAGGAATAATGTACTATTATCCCCGTGAGAGAATTGAAGCTTAGAAATGAATAGAAAAACATTAAAAGTTTGAAATTTCAGGATCCACCAAAGTCAAGTGGAAATTAAGCAAAATCAGGAAGCACAGAGTCCAACTCAGTCAAAAATCAAGGTTGACATTACTGGGAACCAGGTTCAGAATATATATAGAAGAATGGTGACAATGTAATCATTCAATCTTACTTTCAGTTATTGTCATGTTTTAAAAGTGTGTTTTGAATATCTGCTGCTGACGATGCATCATTCTAGCCAATAAAATAAGCATTAATAATTTATATGCATAGTACACTTGATTGAAATCCTATAAGTGATGTTCCAAGAAATAATAAGATTGGGAACTAATATATTCTCAAATTGGCAATTTCAATCCATGATTCTGTGTAGTGATTTTGACACTAATATTGCCAGGAAGTTTGAATATTAGCTAATCAAATCCTACCCAATACTACTCATTAACATTTTCAATGTTTTAACATTTCCTATCAGCTATGTTTCCTTGTAAACTTAATTTTAAAATTTATTAATCATAGTTTGTATATATCCCTACTAATAAGTAAAATAATGTAGAATATTGGAAGCATGTTAGGAGTAACTTATTTTAGTAATAATAATGTAGAGCATTGGGAATATGTTAAGAGTAACTTAGGATTGTAGAAATTTATGAACATTCCTGAGAATTCTGGTTTCCAATTCTCAGATATCAAATACTAATTTCTGTTGGGATTTTGGAAACTTTCAGCCAGCAGCAACTCACAAAATGGTGTGGTGGACAGAGAGAGCACGGTGGTATTTGCCAGATCGTGTGACATCCTTTCACATGTATACTACATAGCCTATGACACCTGTTTTAGTTTAATACTGTTTTAGTCTTTGGTATATAAAATTGTGACATTAAACATAAAGTCATTAGCTTAAAAGACTGAAATAGATACTTTTTTCTGATATTTACCTGTCTCTTAAACTTTGGGAGTTATAGATTTTTGTGAATCTAATGAATTACTGTACAAATGAGACCATCATCAGGTCTTTTCATTTAAAAATAGTCTATACACTTCTTACTCTAAAACTTGTGGTTGGGTTTTATTGAATAACATGAGGGGTTAAAATTAGTACTACAGGTTGCAATTAAGTATTGAGGGAGAAGAGATAATGAGTTGTAATTTTTAGATGAGAGAAAATCTTCCATAATTATTTAAAATGCTTCAATAAACCTGGCAAAAGGCTAGTCTTTGCACTGTGTGACTTAGCAGGAAAAAGGAGACATTTCTAATGAGGTATAAACTTAGCTTTAAAAATACTTGGAAAATAAACTTTAAATGTCTACCATCTTATACCTTCTAAGATGTAGAAATGTGTGTATTAGAAATAGATTTTTTTTGTAAATGTATAAAAAAAAAAGCACATGTGTAGCAAAAAATGTCACCTCCTAGTTCCCTTGCATGTCAGTATGTAGTCCATGTTGTCCAGAGAGAGGTAATGTACTTGTCTCAGGCTACCGTTTAGGATTTATTAAGAGAACCGAGATGTCTCATCTCCTGCCACCTAAGATACCTTGTGTTCTTTCACTTTCTTACCCCTATCTTGGTAACTTAGGTTTTAATGTTGTGATTTGGGGGATTTATACAATGCCATGATTAACACAGGCTCAATTTCCATCATTAATTGAATATTATCTTTCTATGAGGAAAACAAACTGAATTTTAACCCTGTTCATCTATAATTTTATTCTGCCTTTTGCTGCTAGCTTATCTNTTTGACACTAATATTGCCAGGAAGTTTGAATATTAGCTAATCAAATCCTACCCAATACTACTCATTAACATTTTCAATGTTTTAACATTTCCTATCAGCTATGTTTCCTTGTAAACTTAATTTTTAAAAATTTATTAATCATAGTTTGTATATATCCCTACTAATAAGTAAAAATAATGTAGAATATTGGAAGCATGTTAGGAGTAACTTATTTTTAGTAATAATAATGTAGAGCATTGGGAATATGTTAAGAGTAACTTAGGATTGTAGAAATTTATGAACATTCCTGAGAATTCTGGTTTCCAATTCTCAGATATCAAATACTAATTTCTGTTGGGATTTTGGAAACTTTCAGCCAGCAGCAACTCACAAAAATGGTGTGGTGGACAGAGAGAGCACGGTGGTATTTGCCAGATCGTGTGACATCCTTTCACATGTATACTACATAGCCTATGACACCTGTTTTTAGTTTAATACTGTTTTAGTCTTTGGTATATAAAATTGTGACATTAAACATAAAGTCATTAGCTTAAAAAGACTGAAATAGATACTTTTTTCTGATATTTACCTGTCTCTTAAACTTTGGGAGTTATAGATTTTTGTGAATCTAATGAATTACTGTACAAATGAGACCATCATCAGGTCTTTTCATTTAAAAATAGTCTATACACTTCTTACTCTAAAACTTGTGGTTGGGTTTTATTGAATAACATGAGGGGTTAAAATTAGTACTACAGGTTGCAATTAAGTATTGAGTGAGAAGAGATAATGAGTTGTAATTTTTAGATGAGAGAAAATCTTCCATAATTATTTAAAATGCTTCAATAAACCTGGCAAAAGGCTAGTCTTTGCACTGTGTGACTTAGCAGGAAAAAGGAGACATTTCTAATGAGGTATAAACTTAGCTTTAAAAATACTTGGAAAATAAACTTTAAATGTCTACCATCTTATACCTTCTAAGATGTAGAAATGTGTGTATTAGAAATAGATTTTTTTTGTAAATGTATAAAAAAAAAAGCACATGTGTAGCAAAAAATGTCACCTCCTAGTTCCCTTGCATGTCAGTATGTAGTCCATGTTGTCCAGAGAGAGGTAATGTACTTGTCTCAGGCTACCGTTTAGGATTTATTAAGAGAACCGAGATGTCTCATCTCCTGCCACCTAAGATACCTTGTGTTCTTTCACTTTCTTACCCCTATCTTGGTAACTTAGGTTTTAATGTTGTGATTTGGGGATTTATACAATGCCATGATTAACACAGGCTCAATTTCCATCATTAATTGAATATTATCTTTCTATGAGGAAAACAAACTGAATTTTAACCCTGTTCATCTATAATTTTATTCTGCCTTTTGCTGCTAGCTTATCTCCAGTCAAGTTCTCACTGTAATTACAATTAGCACAATTCTACCAGGTCTGGTAGTTAACAAGACGTGGAGAATTTTCAGGTACATTACGTAGATGGCTACTAACTTTGTTTTAACATTAATGCCCCTCTCTTTAGGAAATAGCATTAAATATACATTTTAAATTATGACTATGACATAATAAAGCATTATTTTTTAGCTATCAAATAATTATCTTTTAAAACAAACATAAATGAAAATTATTGAACTCAAGATAGTTTTGACGTAGCTACCTATTTTCTATTGCTAATCACCAGTACTGAAAACCGTAAAATCTGTAATTAACCTAGAAATTAAACAACTGAAAAGTATTTTTGAGGCACCATGAAGGTCCAGTTTAACACTTTTAGGAAAAAAACAAACTAGTCCTTATGTTAGACCAAGTGTATACTTCTTGTTTCTGTGATAATGTAAATGTTTGGGAATCACATTACTTGTCTTCTCTGAATTTGAGCTGTGCTGTGGACTAGTTTCACTTGCTGTGTTAAACTTGGATTTATCCTTTGAGGCAGCACAGCAGTTTTTGCAGGTACAGAAATGGTCTTTATATTTAAATGTGCTGCCTAGAACACACTTCCATCTGTTTTATGTAGTTTACACAAAGCATTAGTTCATTTCCAGGGGTTCAAAAATTCTAATTCTAAAGGTTAAATTCACACACAGAGAAACCCAGTGGGATTAGAATTCCTATTTTAGAAAATGCTTGTCCTTTTGCACTGTGAACATGACTTGCTATCTCTGCATTATCTGGCTGCAGAGCCATTACACTGGTGCTTCTTTTCTCTATAAACTTGTTTCCCATCTTTATCCTGATGTGATAGCACAAAAAGATGAGCAAGTCCCAGGACTAAGAACGAAGACATCTGGAGCTCATGATAAGAAAACTACCTAAACCTTGGAGTTCTGTGTATCTGTTTATTTCAGGTCTCTTTCTACTTTCTAGACTTGTTGAAATTTTCACTATTAAAAATTACGTGTTATTTGGGAAACTGTCTATGAGCCTGCTTTGTAGCTACAGATAGGGTAATTACACTTCCCACATTTTCTGGGATAAATTAAAATTTAAATCTTCATTTCTATTTTCAGACCATGCATCTAGGTGTGGGATTAGGAAAGTGGTTTTCTTGTAACTGAATGCTACCGTTTCAACTTTATTTTGATAAAGTCAGATCTTCACTTACCTGGTGGCTTGCCATTTGTACTTTTGTGCAGCTAAACATTAGTGTAAAGAATTGTTCCATTATATGTTTTGTGTTTTTGTTACTTCAAACAGAAAACCTTAGAATTAAAGCTTTCTATAGCTGCTTTATGTCCCATTTATGAGGAAATTTACAGAAATACTTTGGTCAGAGAACAGTGGCTTAGGAAGTATTCAATAAATTCAGTTTATTGCAGACAATTGTTTTTGTGCCACCTCTCCATCAGTCTAAGTAAATTTTGGTCTTCAGATTAAAGCTCTGTGAGCAAATTGCCACTCATTACTTCTTACACTGAAGATGAAATGACATCAGTGGTTATCCATGGCCACATTTCCATATGTTGGAAAAATGTCAAATAGTTTTGGATCTCTTGAATAGAAAGGCAGATAAGATTTTCTCAAGCTGATAAGAGCAAAATTATGTATACAAAATCATAGTAATTGAGAAATGGGAATTTGATAATTATGAGGAGAAAATGTGTACATGTCTAGACATTAAACATTGTCAAGTATTTCTTTGGGTATATACCCAGTAGTGGGATTGCTGGGTCAAAAGGCACTTCTGTCTTTAGGTCTTTGGGGAATCGCTGCACTTTCTTTCAATCATTCTTTTATAAAGACACATGCATGTGTATGTTTATTGAAGCACTATTCACAATAGCAAAGACATAGAATCAACCTAAATGTCAATCAATGACAGATTGAATAAAGAAAATGTGGTACATATACACCATGGAATACTACGCAGCCATGAAAAAGAATGAGATTATGTCCTTTTCATGGACATGGATGAAGCTGGAGGCCATTATTCTTAGCAAACTAACACAGGAACAGAAAACTAGCATGTTCTCACTTTTAAGTGGGTGCTAAATGATGAGAACACATGAACACATAGAGGAGAACACACACACTGTGGCCTTTTGGAGGGTGGAGGGTGGAGGGTGGGAGAAGGGAGAGGATCGGGAAAAACAACTAATGGGTACTAGTCTTAATACTTGGTTGATGATATAATCTGTACAACAAACCCCCATGACACAAGTTTATCTGTGTAACAAACATATACTTGTACCCCTGAACTTCAGATAAAAGTTAAAAAAGAGGCTGGGCGGGGTGGCTCACGCCTGTAATCCCTGCACTTTGGGAGGCCAAGGCAGGTGGATCACTTGAGCCCAGGAGTTCAAGACCAGCCTGGCCAACATGGTGAAACCCCATCTCTACTAAAAATACAAAAATTAGCTGGGCATAGTGGCATGCACCTGTAATCCCAGCTACTCGGGATGCTGAGACAAGAGGATCATTTGGACCTGGGAGGCAGAGGTTGCGGTGAGCTAAGATCATGCCACTGTACTCCAACCTGGGCAACAGAACGAGACTTTGTCTCAATTAAAAAAAAAAACAAAGTTAAAAAAGAGCCCCCCCAACCCCACCACAAAATATTGCTAAGTAAAATGCAAAAAAAGTTAAAATAGGCCGGATTTTCCCACTGAACAAAATAATTGAAACAATTTATATGTTTTGATATCAGTTTTGTCACAGAGTAAGAAGTAGGGGAAAAGGACTGAGGTTAAAAATACCTGCTATGGTCACGGGCCATTAAGAGCTGTTTTGTTTCAAGGGGGATTAACTACAACATTCTGAGTTATGTTGTTTTCTTTGGAATCATAAAATTGGAAGCATTATATGCAATCTTTAAGCAATATCTTGGGAAGATCACTTTTTAAATAGTTGATGCTTATTCTTTTATTTTGTAAGAAAGCATAGAAGCTACAGTGTCCATAGCTTCAAAGGGAGAAGAAAGGCATTGGATTTATGATTCTCACTCTATAGTTGTAACTTTTATTCCCAGTGTCCTGATGTTACAATTTTGTGACTTTGTGTGGCTCCCTTTCCATTTATTCTGCTTGACCCTCTGGGCACTTTTCAATCTACAAACTCATGGCAATTTTCTTTTATTATTTCCTAGTAAATTGCCTGCCCAACATATTTTCCTTTCATTCTGTAAGTTCTATTATTTGCATATTTTATACCTGTATATATAGTCTAAGTTTCTTATCTTTTTCTATTGTTTCCTATTTTTCTTTTTATGTTTTATCCTAACTTCCTCATATTTACCTTTGAACATTTCTATTGATTTTATTTTTCTTATTTTTGCTATAATATGTTGAATATACAAGAAGTTACTTTAGCTTTATCATTTTATAGTCTGTTCTTTTCTGGTATGCCATATCTTGTATACCTGCATGCATTAGAAATAAGTTTAAAGCATTCTTCAATTTTCATATTGCATTTTCTTTCTTTTCTTTTCTTCTTCTTTTTTTTTTTTTTTTTTTTTTTT
>NW_016826798.1:0-20701 GCF_001698545.2 Rhinopithecus bieti | reverse complement strand
ACTCGGGATGCTGAGACAAGAGGATCATTTGGACCTGGGAGGCAGAGGTTGCGGTGAGCTAAGATCATGCCACTGTACTCCAACCTGGGCAACAGAACGAGACTTTGTCTCAATTAAAAAAAAAAACAAAGTTAAAAAAGAGCCCCCCCAACCCCCACCACAAAAATATTGCTAAGTAAAAATGCAAAAAAAGTTAAAATAGGCCGGATTTTCCCACTGAACAAAATAATTGAAACAATTTATATGTTTTGATATCAGTTTTGTCACAGAGTAAGAAGTAGGGGAAAAGGACTGAGGTTAAAAATACCTGCTATGGTCACGGGCCATTAAGAGCTGTTTTGTTTCAAGGGGGATTAACTACAACATTCTGAGTTATGTTGTTTTCTTTGGAATCATAAAATTGGAAGCATTATATGCAATCTTTAAGCAATATCTTGGGAAGATCACTTTTAAATAGTTGATGCTTATTCTTTTATTTTGTAAGAAAGCATAGAAGCTACAGTGTCCATAGCTTCAAAGGGAGAAGAAAGGCATTGGATTTATGATTCTCACTCTATAGTTGTAACTTTTATTCCCAGTGTCCTGATGTTACAATTTTGTGACTTTGTGTGGCTCCCTTTCCATTTATTCTGCTTGACCCTCTGGGCACTTTTCAATCTACAAACTCATGGCAATTTTCTTTTATTATTTCCTAGTAAATTGCCTGCCCAACATATTTTCCTTTCATTCTGTAAGTTCTATTATTTGCATATTTTATACCTGTATATATAGTCTAAGTTTCTTATCTTTTCTATTGTTTCCTATTTTCTTTTATGTTTTATCCTAACTTCCTCATATTTACCTTTGAACATTTCTATTGATTTTATTTTCTTATTTTGCTATAATATGTTGAATATACAAGAAGTTACTTTAGCTTTATCATTTTATAGTCTGTTCTTTTCTGGTATGCCATATCTTGTATACCTGCATGCATTAGAAATAAGTTTAAAGCATTCTTCAATTTTCATATTGCATTTTCTTTCTTTTCTTTTCTTCTTCTTTTTTTTTTTTTTTTTTTTTTTTTTGAGACAGTGTCATGGTGTCATGTTCTATTGCCCAGGCTGACTGCAGTGGCATGATCATGGCTCACTGCAACCTCTACCTCCTAGGCCCAAATGATCCTCCTACCTCAGCCTCCTATGTAGGACTACAGTCACACACCATGACACTTGGCTAATTTAATTTAGTTTCTCTAGAGACAGGGTCTTACTATGTTGCCCTGGCTTGTCTTGAAATCCTGGACTCAAGTTATCCTTCCGCCTAGGCCTCCCAAATTGCTGGAATTATAAGTGTGAGCCACCACACCTGGCTGACATTGTCTTTTTTTTTTTCCCAAGTATTTTACTGTTTGTTTGATCATTCTTTCAAGGTGAGGGTTTCCTCAGACACCTGGTTTTCTCTGGCTACCAATTTAAGTTAAAGACGTAGGAAACAACATGCTGATTAATATCTCTATATATGTGATGTATGTGGGTAACTCTTGTTAATAGGTCTAGTTTACTGTAAAGTGATTAGGTGTAGTCCTAGATGTTTTCCCAGAAGGTTCCCCGATGTCTGTAGGTTTAGGTTTTTTCTGTTGGGACATTTGTTTGCCCAGAGGGAAACCATCTGGCTGCCTGCTCAAGGGTAGGGGACAGGAATCAAGCAAGAACAGAGACTGATTGTTTCACCAGTTTCATTTGCATCTTTCTCCTGTTTTCAGTCCAGTACCTCTACCATTCCCTCAGCTGTGCTCAGTTTCCTGAAAGCAAATCCTCTCTGGTTCAACAGAGAAAATCTAAACTTTTTGTTCTATAATATCATCACATTTGAGGAGCTTCTAAATGATCATTCTATTCATTACTTCAATTATTTTTATTCACAGAAGGGCATTGGTATAGAGAAACCCAAACAATGGGTAACCTGAATACAATTTACATTTAACTTTGATATGGTTATGCAACATTTTCCATATGTTGATTTGGGTTTGTGTGGTATGAAAATTCACCAACAGGATTAAACATTGTACTATCCCTCCAATCTGTACTTATTTGTTCAGTTGTCATGCAGTATCCTCAAGTTTTGCAGCCTTGGAGGTTAACCTGCATTTACTATCTAAATTCAAAGGATGCTCTCCCATACATTCTCTAGCCATATCATTGCAGGAAGTCTGCTTCCTATCTTGTATGAAGTTTATACACCCTTAATACCTTTGAGAAATGCCCAAGGTTCCAACAAGTCTGTCTTACTAGTTGCTTGTCACATATTTTTTCAGTTGGCTACTCTGGGCTTCTCTGTTGGCCATGCTTTTTTTTTTTTTTCCCCTTCTTGTCAAGGTTTTTCTAGACTGCTCTATTTTCTTCCCAAAATGCTTTTTTTTTCCAACCATGGACACAGACTCTCTTTTCATTCTTCACATTACAGATAACACCAGGCTGTAATGTTTGATGAAGATCTAAGAATAACTGAAAGTAATTGCAACCAAGGATGAGAACATGTAGAGTGAGATATAAGATAGTTCTACGCCTGAAGTCAGTTGTCCATACCCCACCACCTAAAGCTCACCTCTTAGTTTGCAGTCCACTACCCTGTTGCTGATGCCTACTCTCCCCTTTCCTATTGGGAATTCCTCTTGGCTTTCCAAAAATACGGAGACAAAATAATAGCTTTCCCTGGTTCCAACAAATGGAAACCAGAAAATCCACTTTATAGTTTTTTACCAATATACTTAATTCCTCAGTTAGAAGTAGTCCATATTAGGTTGGGCCATCTCTCCAAAGAAAGATTTCAGGATCTGTCTTCCAGCATTAAATTGTGTGTCACAGATAACCGAAAGCTCTTTAAATAATAGTCTCTCCTTGATGCATAACAAATACACACACTATGTGAAAACCTTCCTTCCCTTCTTTAGTTTTCATTTTGTCTTCATAATACTTTTCAGATACTTTTCATAGCACTTTCTCACTTTTATGTAATCTTCACTTATTATATGATTTAGATACTATTGCTCCCCCCATTTTTACAGGGAAATAATTGATATATAGAGCAAATGAATTGTTTATTCTAAAGTCTCACAGCTATTAACTCATAGAGCTAAGATTCAAACTCAGGTAGTCCGAGCCTGTGCTCTTAAGTACTTAAGTACATTTTCCTCCCACTATCCTGGTGGATCCTACTTGATAGGTGGGATTGTTTCAGTAAAGTCTTTTATGGGCAAGAAATCTAAATCCAAATATGTAGACTAAAGACTATACCATTAAAATCTATAAACCAACTTTTTAAAGATTGCCAGAGCTCATGAAAGATAGAAAGGAACTTCCTCAGGACAAAAAAATAGAGGTCACAGTGGTTTGAACTACTGTACTGCTTCTCCTGATGTTTCTCCCCTTCCCAGCTTTCATGTCACGATATAGGGGTAGATAAGATATTGTAGTGGGAAGAAGTAGAAACTGACATGGAATTTTGAAGTGCGGCAGAGAAGAAGGTATTTTGTTGTTGTTTGTTTGCTCAATTGTTTTGACCTAGGCAAGTCTTAGGGAGGTATCTCTATTGTGTTGCAGCTCTTACTTGTGGCTGATTTAATAAGAGACCTACTATATCTCTGAAGTTCTTGCTAGTTAATCCTTTTTTGGTATGGAATTTTCTAGGGACCCCAAAATGGCACTAACTATTGAGAAACATACTGGCACTGGCAGTTTGTATAAAATATGTAAGCCTCATAAATCAAATATTGGAATGTATGGATGATCATCAGATGATTGTGGCTCTCAACAAAGACAGATTTCAAGTAAAATTTAGAAGAAGTACAGAATAAAAGTAGGGGTGTGGTATTTGCATGTTCAGGACACCCCATTAAAGAATTACTGTTCACTTTCTCTTTATACGTTGATCTTGGGTTATGAGACATCAATATTGGGAGCTTATTCCATGCTTTTCTTAAATGTCGAATGGAATTTTAAAGTGCTGCAGGGAAGAGAGTATTTTAACTTTATAAATTATTTAGCATATTTACCCAAATTTTGTGTAGTTTAAAATTAGATTTAATTCTCTCAAGCACTGCATATATAACTGTTGTACATTTTGTGTAGCTAAAATGTGTAAAATTAAATCATACATATAATATCTCTAATGTCATTCTCATTGGCTAATGGCACTTTATACTTTTATCATTATCCAATAATATTTGGAGAGAATGAAAAGACGGGCCCATATTAGCTATGATTGAACTGTTCTCTAAATAACAGAAGCATAATATGGTGACTATTCTATGAATGATTTTCTAAAATATACGAAAATATAGAGTGCATCACCTTTGTTGTATAGAAATTAAAATAAATGCAAATATAATATAGCAATACATTCAGTTGCAGTTAATATTTCAAAACCTACAAGATCAAGATACAAGAAATTAGTTTTATGTTACTTTTGTTTTTGTTTTTCTTTTTTTTTTTGCTCACTCTATTCACTTTTTTGTTTTTCTATTTTTCTATTTGCTCTACTAATTATTTTATTTACATTTTTTTTTTTAAAATTTATATCATGATTAAATCCTTGATTACCTTTGCATCTTTTTATTGCCCTTATTTTAGGAGGCTAGCTTAACTTGTAAATTGTAAATCAGTCATGGACTTGGGACACCAGTATATTCCTCTAAAGTTAGGAATTATTCAAAATAGGAAAAACGGAGTCACCTAAGTAATTTTCTCTACCAACGAGATAAATGAAAGGCTGAGAGAGGACATTGTGCTATTTCTCTGATGTTGAGTAAAGCTAAAGTCTATTTTAATGCAATAAATTGAATTTTGCAGTACCACAATATTTGATTTTAACAGAAACTACTCTATCATCTTAATGCTTTTCCTGTCTCTACTTGCAGCTTCTAGCATTATTCTTCCCACTTAAAGATCTACTTAAATCTTTCTCTCTCTCACACATACACAAATGGTTAGAGCATTCTTATACAAAAGACTTTTATTTCTTCATATTTTGCAAATATGTGCAAAGATTAATGGAAACCTGCAAATGGTAGTTGCTTCCTGTACGTCTGAATTGTGAGTCAGAATCACTATGCATGGGCTAGCTCATACAAACAGGAATTGTCCTTGGTTGTAAGAAGAAATTGCTTTGATCAACTTACTTGGCTTCCCACATAAATAAACTCCAATGTCAGGTCTCTAGTGTAATGCTTGAAATGACTTTTAAAACGTAGTGTTTAATATGAAAAAAAAATGGCTTGTTGAGGAGAACTGAAACAATACTGGACTAAGTTAACCACATTCTATCTTACACCATTTTGTTGTATATATATAGCTGTATTAGAATTGTGGGAATGTATGAAATATAAACCTTCTCAAAACTGCTTGAACTGTCTGTCCACTGCTCATTTCTCCTCACAGCATTCCTGCTTTCTGCCATCTCAGTATATCAATTATCTTTGTTAAGTCCTATAGCAGAAAAAAAAGAGTTTGCATGTTTCATTTCCGGCAATGGACAAAGATTTGTTGCACTCTTAGCCCTATTTGTAATTTCACAGAGAAGAGTAACTGATTGGCTCACCTTTTGTCAGGTATCCAGATATGGTCCCATCATCTCTGGTCAAAACAATAGGGACCCATCTGCGTAAGTTGGAGAAAAATAGATCACATGTTTGTTGGATAGGAGAAAACCCAAAGAATATCTAATAGTAAATTTTAAAAAATATAGGTATAACCTTATTGTGATAATTAACAATGTCTTCTTACTGGCTAAATTCTTAGCTAGAGAAGTTCCTCAGATTTCTCTCTGCTTCTTTTGTTTTCCTTGTTTATCTTGTGTGTCTCATTCATGCTTAACTTCTTTCACTGGCTATTGCAATCTCATTACTTTCCACAGGAAGAATCACAATTGATATGCAGAAGACACAATTCAAAATGATATGAACAACAACAAAAATTATTCTCTTACTTAATAGGATGAGCCAATATAAAGGATAAGATTATCAAATCAGAATCATTTGAAGTAAAGGTTTTACCCAGTATCACCATTATTAATGATATCAAGGATGCAGATGAAAAGGAGGATCAAACAAATCAGGTAGAAGTCTTGGATATCCTGTGCGTCTCCCCAGGACTTTTCTTCCTGCATTGGACATGCACAGTAATCAAAGAGTTTTCAGATAAGGTTCACATGTTACCTTATAAGCAAGGAAGTGGTTAGACTATGAAATAGCTTCATTTTAGATTTTGGCTTAGACAATATATTTGAGGGAGATATGTCTCAGAATTCCACAGATTATGGGTTTATTTGTTATTAATAATTCTTAGCTGGGCATATCCTGCTAAGAATATTCTAGATATCAGGACCCTTTATTCTAGCAAATATTATTAGCCTGTTTACAAAAAGGCCTAGATACAAGCATGTTTACAGGGAAAAGAGACCATGTCACCTTCTTTATCTAGAAACATCCCCTCAGTAAAGGAAGAAACCTACAGGAGTCCAGCTGCTTTAACTCCTTCATTGCCCAAAGGACCTACACAGTCATGTGGTAGAGTAGTTAAAGGGTTAGCTCAGGGGCTCATAGATACCACCAAGGGCCCTAATTCTTTCTAATCTCTCTCTTTCTCTCAATCTTTCTCTCTCCCTCCCTCTCCCTCTCTGCCTCCATCTCCCTCTTTCTATTTGCCTCCCACTCCCCTTCCCCTCGCACCCTCGTCCCTCTCTCTCCCACTCCTCCTTCTCTCTCTCCCCTCATCCCTCTCTCTCTTCAATCCTTATAATATAGTATTTTTTTTTTGTCTCTAGTCTTGTTTTTCTATGTTTGCAAAAGGGTTACCATAGATTCAAGCATCATAGCCCACAAAACAGTGTCTAGAAGCCAGAATACAAAGGAGATTATTCTTAGAAGCTCTTCACAGATTTTCTTTATTGCTTCATTCATCATAGTTTTTTAAAATTATTATTATTTTGTTTTTAGATACATGGTCTCACTGTGTCACCCAAGCTGAGGTGCAGAGGCATGGCAAGATCATAACTCGTCTCAGCCTTGAACTCCTAGGCTCAAGTAATTCTCTCATCTCAGCCTCCCAAATAGCTAAAACTACATGTGTGCACCACTGTACACAGTGTGTGTGTGTATATATATATATTTTTGAGATGGAGTTTTGCTCTTGTTGCCCAAGCTGGAGTGCATTGGTGCAATCTCAGCTCACTACAACCTCCGCCTCCCAGGTTAAAGCGAGTCTCCTGCATCAGCCTTCTGAGTAGCTGGGATTACATGTGTCTACCATAACGCCTGACTAATTTTTTGTATTATTAGTAGACAGGGTTTCACCATGTTGGCCAGGCTGGTCTTGAACTCCTGATCTCAGGTCATTCACCCACCTCAGCCTCCCAAAGTGCTGGAATTACAGGCGTGAGCCACAGCACCCGGCCCACAGTGAATTTTTAAATATTTTGTAGAGACAAGGTCTCTCTGTGTTGCTTAGGCTGACCTCAAACTCTTAGCCTCAAGCAATCCCCTGGCCTTGGCTTCCCAGAGTTCTGGAATTACAAGCATGAGCCACTGTGTCTGGGCCCATCATAATTCTATTCGTGCCCTTTCCTCAACTAATAACTGATAAGGGTAATATAATTATCTTGATTAGAATGGGATAACAAAGATTCATCCCTGATGTTAAGGAGAGGCATAGATTCCACTCAAGAAGAGGCTGAC
Organism: Rhinopithecus bieti; assembly: GCF_001698545.2. Taxonomy (NCBI): domain Eukaryota; kingdom Metazoa; phylum Chordata; class Mammalia; order Primates; family Cercopithecidae; genus Rhinopithecus; species Rhinopithecus bieti. The sequence continues at coordinate 12,993 of NW_016826798.1, read as the reverse complement.
AATGGAACATATTCTGGTTCTCATTAAGAGAGAAACGGTGTATGTGTTGAGGGGAGGAGGACTGTAGTTTCTGGGTAGCTGGCCAAGCATATCTGCTACAGTCTTTTAACTTCCTGGTATCTACAGATATGACAGCTGAACTTAGTTCACAAATTATATCTGCAATTACTAAAAACAGAAGAAACTCCTAACAGTTACTAAAAGTTTTGAGTTTTGCCTCTGAATAGCAGAATGTTTCTAATGTTGCTGCTACAATTTTTGTTTCTCTTATTTATATTATAAGATGTTGTTTAACACAGAAATTAGGTTTCTCATAATTGTTGCTTTAAAGTTTAATATAGGATCTTCCATGCTACATTCTGGAACTGTTATTGCATGTGACTTCCCTCAGTGTTGATAGTGGAGGATGAGTTTGTTTCTCTAAACTAGTGACTCTCTAATTTTGAAATGCGTACAAATCACCCCAATTACTTGTTAAAACGGAATTTCCTGTCCCTTACTTTCGAAACTCTGATTGATACATGGGCCTAGGAATCTGCATTTTTAACAAGCACACCTGGTGGTACCAGATGACATGTTATTTGAACCCATTTTTAGAAACACAACCAGGATGCTTGGAATGAGGATATGAATCTTTCAGGCTGAATGCTTCTTGGAATATTGATTCCTTTTTCCCAAGGGCCTTAGATTCTGAAGTTATTTATTTCCCACTACAAATATTCCCTTTCAACACATCATTCCCTGGGCCATTCCTCTTTAGTAGGCTCCTTTTGTATGAAATATGCATTGCATATAGGGTTTCAGAAAACTATTTACATCTTCATTATAATTGCAATTATTTCCCAGGACATTATAATATGTATCTGGGGCCTTCCTCCCATTCCTTTATTATGTATTTAGTTTCTTGATTTAGAAAGAATATTGTGGGGAAATAGTTTCTAGTTATAGTCTAACAAGAGCTGAGAGGTATTCTTAAGCCAAATATTGAGGGGAAATGGTTAAGAAAACTTCTTAGCTCTTTTTGTTTGACTATAAGCAGAATCTAATGTAATCGTCATTCATGTAAACAGTGTGAGTGACTGTTAATGACTGGACCTTTTACAGGCATCAAATAACCTTGTCCACCTTCCTCACCTTTGAGCTTTAATCACCTTTGAGCTTTAATCTCATCACTATTGAAAAGTCAAATTTCCTGTGATCAATTTAGTGAATGCTTATTCCAAGAACAAGTTCTGTGATGCTCATTCTTATTGCTCCTCACCCTCTCCCTGGCACACCTACATTTCTTATTTTACTTGTTTGTGCATCATTTTTTGGCATGTATTATGTTGTAGTTCCCTAAAAGTAATATGCTATGTGTGTGCACAATGCATTGGAAAACATTTAAGTGAAATAAGACATGAATATGACTAACTTTATCTGTCTCACCTAACATGCATCCCTAATAAATAGCCTTATAGATTCCCAACAGCATGCCACATATTGAAAATTAAGAATCTATGTGTGGAACAAAGAATTGCTTATTGATCAATCAAATTACACCATATATGTGTGTGTGTGTGTGTGTGTGTGTGTGTGTGTGTGTGTAGCTAATAATATAATGTACTATTCTGCAAAGGATGATTGGTAGATGGATAGGGGTGTGTGTGTGTATCTATCTGTGTGCTTTTGTTTGTGCTGGTTTAGTCTCTGTCTCTATTTAACCTATAGATATGTTTTTATTATTTTCAAGATAAATTGTATTATTTTCTAACATTTAAAAAGTGTATATGTTTCTATAAAATTTTGATTTCTGGTCCCCTTAGGAAATTGAAATAGCTGACAACATAGTACCCACCTTCTCACACTGTTAGACTTGACTAGAGCTATCTACTTGCAGCTCCCTTCAAACTGGAATAAGTAGAATAGTTCTCCATAGTCCTCAGCACTTCCTATGTTGTCTCTACACTAAAGTATAATATTGATCACCATTTGTCATTTCACTTGAGCTCTTCTCTGTATCAGACTCAAGCTGTTCCACTCTTTTCTGCAACTCTCTGCTCCTGCACAATCAAACTCCTAGACTCTGGGAAGGCAGATGCAGTGAGGTGTATGTGGATTAATAAGTATATACTAGTTAAAAGTATAAACATTGGGGATAAACAGAACGGACTTAGTTCCAGTTCTACCACTGGCTATGATGGTTAATTTTATGTGTCGACTTGACTGGGCTAAGGGATGCCTAGATAGCAGGAAAGACATTATTTTGGATATAGGAGTTTCTAGAAGAGATTAGCATTTGAATCAGTAGACTGTGTAAAAAAGATCCATCTTCACCAATGTGGGAAGACATCATCCAATCTCTTGAGGGTCTGAATACAACAAAAAGGCAGAGGAAGGACAAATACTCTTTCTCTTCTTGAGCTGGGAGATCCAACTTCTCTTGCCCTCAGGCATCAGAGCTCCTTTATTTTGGCCCTTCAGACTCTAGGACGTATATATCATCAGTCCTTCATTAGCCCACACCTGTTTCTCAAGCCTTCGGATGTGAACTGAATTATGCTACTTGTTTTCCTGATTCTTTAGCTTACAGATGGCATATTCTGGGATTTCACAGCATCCATAATCATATGAGCCAATTCCCTCAATAAATTTCCTCATACATATATATGATATGCATATATGGCCATTTAGTCCATTCCTAAAGAACCGAGGATCCTGGGGATTTAACCATGTCAATGCAGTCGTTTTACATTATTAACTGAAGACAATGACTGCCCTTAGACGTTTCTTAAGATTAGGAAACAAAACTAAGTCAGAAGAAGCTAAATCATGATGGTAAGGTGGATACCTAATGATTTCTCATCAAAACTCTCCAATAATTTTCCTTATGTAATTAGAGGAATAAGTAGGAGCATCATCATGGTAGAGAAGGACTCTGGTGAAGGGTTTTAGAACATTTTCTGCTAAATCTTTGGCAAACTTTCTCAAAACCCTCTCATAGTAAGCAAATGTTATGGTTCTTTGGCCCTCTAGAAAGTCAACAAGTAAAATGCCTTGAGTATCCCAAGAAAACTGTTGCCATGACCATTGCTCTCGACTGGCCCACTTTTGCTTTGTCTTGGACCACTTTCACCTCAGGGTAGCAATTGCTTTGATCATGCATTGTCTTAACCATTGCGCTAGTAAAGCCATGTTTTATCTCTTGTTACAATTCTTTGACAAAATGCTTCCAGATCTTGATCCTACTAAATTTTTTTTTCCCCGAGATGGAGTCTGGCTATGGCACCAGGCTGGAGTGCAGTGGCGTGATCTTGGCTCACGGCAATCTCTGCCTCCCGGGTTCAAGCGATTCTCCCGCTCTCAGCCTCCCAAGTATAAAATTTCTTTTAAATCCCTGCCTTTGTTTGCAGCTGACTTAGGCAAAACTCTTTTGTACCAATTGAGTGGGAAGTTACTTAACTTTAATTTTTCAGCCAACACTGTGTGAGTTGAACCAGTTGAGATGTCTATGTCATTCACTTATCGTTTCTGCTATTAATCATTGGTTCTCCTTAATGAGGGCATGAACAAGATTAATTTTGTTTTTGCAAATTGATGTGAATCATCTGCTGCTGCAAGCTACGTCTTCAACATCATATTTTCCCTTCTTAAAATGAGTTATCAATTTTTAAACTCCTGATTTATTTGGGGTATTGTCCCCATAAACTTAATCTAAAGTGTCAATGATTTCACCATTTTTTTCACCCAAGCTTCACAATAAATTTGATGTTTGTTCTAGCTTTAATTTTAGCAGAATTAATGATGCCCTTTTAGGAGCTCTTTTCTAACTGATGTCTTATCCTTCTTAGTGCCTCAAACTAGATCATGTCAGACATGTAATAACAAGTTAACGCAAGTTTATTTTGGTGAAAAATTTTTGATCTTCATGCATAGATATTTCATAATATGTATTTTCCATGAACTTCTTGAACAACGTCGTGTGTATGTATTTTTTATTATATGATTCATAATCTCTTTAAGACTATAATATTTACAACTTGAGGCTATAACAATAGTTAACTGTATTAGTCAGACATATCCAAATAAATGGAGCCAACAGGGCGTACGTATAGATAGATGGATGGATGGATAGATGGGTGGCTGGGCAGAGGGCCATGCTTGTACTGGGTGGGGGTGGCAAGATACTTATAAGAAATTGGCTCATTTGATTATGGAGGCTGAGAAGTCCAAGATCTGCAGCTGAGGAACTGGAGAACCAGCAAAGCCAATGGTATAAATTTTAGTCCTAGAGCTGGCAGGCTTAAGACACAAGAGGAGCTTACTTCAGTCCAAGTCCTAAAGCTGGGAATAAAAAATGAGCAGTGTCTCAGCACATGCAGTCGGGTAGGAGAACTTCCCTCTTAGCCTTTAGACTGTTTAGGTCTTCAACTGATTGCATGAGACCCACCCATGTCAGGAAGGGCAATTTGCTTTAGTCAGTCTACTGATTCAAATGTTAATCTCATCTGGAAGCACTCTCACAGTCACATCTAGAACAATCTTTGGCCGTATGTCTGAGCATGCCATGGCTCAATCATGTTGACACCAAAACTACCTACCATATTAATTTAATGTATTTGAAATGAGGTAATGCATGAAAAGTACTTAGCACAATGCCTAACTCATAGCACCATTCAAGTAACTATTAGTTGTGATTACTAATATCATAATTAGTTTTTTCTCATATTTCAACTTTTGCCTTTTCGGAAATAGTTTTAGTCTGATTTTCTTATACATTATTTGAAATCTTGTCAAAGAAGAGAGGCCGTTGGGTAACTGACTAGAGAGAGAAAGGAAAAGGAAGTGCTGAGCACCTTCCTGTTATATTCCAGGTATCTTTTCTATTTGATTTACTTAAAATCTACTGAAATGAGAAGCATCCCTCATCCCCATTTTACAAATAAATACCTTTAATGCATGTGACTGAGCAAATTCAAACATGAAACTGGTGAACAAAATGTTTTCCAAACACAGGCCTCATTCCAGAATCTATACTCGTTCCCTGTAGAAAAGTGTTTTTTGAAGCTTTCTTTGCCATGTGTGATCTGGGGATCTGAATGTGTATATGATGTCTCAGAATCACCAAAGACTTATCAAAATTGAGATTCTCAGTTTATACTTCTGCAGAGTTTTTTTTAGCAGCAAATATGCCACATGTACATTTTGTTGAGAGTCAAGTTATTTAGGTGAATTTTCTCTGAGATAATTCTAAGTTTATTTAAAAGGCCAGAAGGATAACTGAATTTCCAGAATACAGCGTTCTCCCACAATTTCAATACACACATAAAGCTATTACTGTGGAAACGATTGAAGCATGGGATGGGAGCAGAGAAGAGATTCTCAGGGATACCCAGGACTTTATATCAAATGTTTCTCATAAGACAATGCTTTACATTTTAATGAAAGCCACATAGAAAATGTCTTCATTTTTTTCCACAAGAAGTAGTTTATACATTCATCAGTTGGATATTTCACCTCAACAATGCAGAAAATGGCACTCGCAAAATACATGTTTTATGTTCACTTCATTAGGGTACCAACATAAAGTCCTTTAAATATGATATAAATGGTTTTAAGATCTAGCCAAGTAAAATTCAGTTATATTTGGGTTACATTGATTAAAATGTATATTTTTCAACCCTAATTTTAGGAAAAATAGCAGGATATTGGTAGTAGAATAAAGATGGAATATATATATAGCACACACACATATATAATAGCCATATACTATATCACATATAACTACATATGTGAATCTACATATATCCATACATATAGATTAGGAACTTTAATAATAATAGTAGCTAACATTAGAATAATTAACTTAAAAACTAAAAATTTCAACATTGGCTAACTATTGAAGGAATAATATACTGTCAGATCATACAAAGAGACCTAAAATGGAATTCACCTATTCCTAAATGCCTAGGATATAGTTTGTAACTTCTCTTAGGCCTAATTTCTTTCCTTGTAAATGAAAATACGTTGTATTTTTAGTTGTATTTGGTACACATTAATAAGATCTAAATAATAATTAGATAATTTTTGGGCAAAGGCTTCTGCGCTATGAGGGTCATTTTACATAATCTGTGCAGCTAAGAGAGGTTGAATAACTTGTGTAAGACACAGCAGCCAAGCTGAAACGGAAACAAATTTGGGAAGTTCCAGTTGTGAGAGGCATGTACTTTTGACCACTGACTTGTACTTTTTGCTGTGTCTAACCAATACATTAAAATCATTAATGCATAATGTTGCTTAAATTGTTATGAAAATCCCTTCTTAATATACTTATAATAAAAACCCCTTCTCAAAGCAACAGAAAAAGGTATTGTAGATTTCCTTTAATTCTTTTGTCTCTATTAATATGAAGAATTGAGACCAATTTTCCTTGATTTTTTTCTTAGTCAATCAATTGTTCCCTTTTCTTAATTCACTCAAAGCATTTGTTTCATGTATTGCTGCTTGTTGAACTCAATTCTCCTACCATATCATTTTCTACATTCAAACTTATAAAACATTTTTTTAATCTCTGGAATTGATGTAAAAGCTTCATGATTTCTTAATGATTACCCTACAGTAACGTTTGATAATTCTTTTGTGTCCTGAAATGTAATTAATGAAGACCTAAATCTCCGTACTTATTTAAAGAGAGGGTGAGTGCTCTAATAACTTGGGTATCTATTCCCATGTAATTATGTTCATTCTAGGTTCTTGAATTTTATGATTCCTCTACTTGGATGACAATAGGTAATAACTCGAATAAGTATTGAAGATACCTCATTATCTCTGATATTACATATAATTTAACTGTCTTTCTCGGAAATTTGATCTAGTACTTTCTTGTGCATTTTCTTCCCTGACATATAACTTACTCTTCCTTTTTTCAGGTTTCTGAGTTGCCCAATCACTTTGTGTGCTTTAAATTTTCAGTCCCTATTTTATAATGTATGTACTCTATTCTTATTTGCATTTATCCTAGGTCATTTCCCCTCATTCTTTTCGATGGCTTTTATAATTTTAGCTAAGAAAATTCTAAGAATACCTGTATTGTTTTCTATAGATGTCTCTTACTTTTTTCCCTCTATGGATCTTTCATAAATATATCATTTAAAATTAACTCAGCATTTTGCATGCTTTGGAGTTTTATGAAATTTATATATAAAACATATGAAAGGAGGTGGGAAAACACAGCAATTTTGATGCATTGAACTCAGTGCTGTCATGTTACAGCAAAGAAGAAAACTGGACCAAATTCAGCTGATGCCCACACACGGAGGTAGCATTTAAGCCAGTCCTAGCCAGAGAGGAACTGTTGATCCCAGCAGCGGGAGCTTGAGTTCCTGCAAACCTCACAACCAAGGGCTACAGTGCTCTGTGTTTACTAAAAATGCTAAAGGGAGTACTTTAGTCAGAAAGAAAAGGACATTAATGAACAATAAGTAATCGCCTGAAGTTACAAAACTTACTGGTAATTGTAAGTACACAGAAAAACACAGAATATTATAACACTAAAATTGTGGTATTTAAACCTGAAAGGCAGTTTAGGCCATAAGGACTGCAGCTGTTACATGAATCATAGGGCTCATAAATAAAAAATGAGTATGAATAGGTGTAACATGAGTATGAGTATGAATAGGCATAAACAGTGAGTAAGAATAGGCATAAACAGTGAGACTACAATAAATAATAACTCTTTAGTCACCAAGGAATACTTACTAGCATTAACACCATCCAGGAAAACATGACTTCACCAAATGAACAAATAAAGCACCAGGGAACAATCCTGGAGACACATAGATATGTGACCTTTCAGACAGAGAATTCACAATAGCTGTGTTAAGAAAACTCAAAGAAATTCAAGATAACACAGAAAAGGAATTCAGAATTCTATCAGATAAATTTAACAAAATGATTGAAATAATTATAAAATTAAGCATAAATGGCCTAGTTGAAAAATGCATGTTGAAGTATGCATCAGATTGCTTTCAGAATTGATCAAGCAGAAGAAAGAATTAGTGAGCTTGAAGACAGGCTATTTGAAAATACACAATCAAAGGGGACAAGAATAACAGACAAGAAAGCATGCCTACTGAATCTAGAAAATACACTCAAAAGGGCAAATCTGAGTTATTGGCCTTAAAGAGGAAGTAAAGAAAGAGATAGGGTTAGACAGTTTATAAAAATGTATAATAATAGAGAATATCCCAAACCTAGTGAAATATATCAATATCCAAGCCCAAGAAAGTTATGGAACAAACAGCAAGCACATTTACCCAAAGGAAAGACTACCTCAAGGCATTTATTAATCAAACTCCCAGAGGTCAAGGATAAAGAAAGGATCCTAAAAGCAGTAAGAGGAAAGAAACAAATAACATACAATGGAGCTCCAATACCTCTGGCAATGGATTTGCCAGCAGAAGCCTTGCAGGCCAGGAGAGAGTGGCATGACATATTTGAAATGCTGAAGAAAAAAAACACACACACACACACTTTAGAATTGTATATCTGGAAAAAATTCCTTCAAACATGAAAGAGAAATACTCCTGAAAAAAAAAAAAAAAAAACTGAGAAATCACAAACCAAACTGTCTTAAAAAAATGCTAATAAGTAACTCATGAGAAGAAAAGACACTAATGAACAATAATCACCTGAAGGGTACAAATTCACTGGTAATTTTAATACACAGGAAAAATCAAATATTATAACACTAAACCTGTGGTTAAGCACTCTTATCCTAGAGGACCAACTTGTACCACAGTCAACTACCTATGAACCAACAAAAATAGTAACACATAAACTTTCAGACATATGAGTACAAAAAGATATCATAAGAGACAATAAAATAGGGATGAAGTAAGGTTATGAATTTATTAATTTTTTATTTTTCTTATCATCAATAGTTGTTAAGTTGTTATAGGTAAAAATAAGAGTTATAATTGCAATGCAAGCTTTATGGTAACCAAAACAAAAAACATACAAGAAAATACACACAGCACACCCCCCACAATTTTATATTTTGCTTATTCAGTGCAAATATTGTTAAGTTGTTATTAGGTTAAAATAATGAGTTATAATGCAGTATTTGCAAGCCTTATGGTAACCTAAAACCGAAAACATACAAGAGAAATACACACACACACACACACACACACACACACACACACACGAATCTAAGTCATATCACCAGAGAAAATTACCCTCCCTAGAGAAAGACAGTAAGGAAATAAAGAAGGAAGAGAAGACCACAAAACAATCAGAAAACAAATAATAAAATGGCAGGGGTATGTCTTTGCTTATGAATAAAAGCATTGAATATAAATGGACTAAACTTTACAATCAAAAGGCAGACTAGCTGAATGAATGAAAAAAAAAAGATCCATCGATCTGTTTCCTACAAGAAACATACTTCACCTATAAAGACACACATAGACTGAAATTAAAGGGATGGAAAAAGATTATCCCATGCCAATGGAAACCACAAAAGAGCAGGAGTTGCTATACTTACATCAGACAAAATAGGTTTTAACACCAAAACTGTAAGAAGAGACACACGATGTCACTATATAATGATACAGTAGTCAAATCAGCAAGAGGATATGAGAATTTTAAATATATATGTACTCAACACTAGAGCACCAAGATATATAAAGGAAACATTATTAGAGTTGAAGAGAGAGATAGGTCCCAAATAATAATGGCTGGAGGCTTCAACACCCCACTTTCAGCACTGAACAGATCTTCCAGACAGAAAATAACAAAGAAACATTAGAATTAATCTGTACTATAGGCCAAGTGGATCTAATAGATATTTATAGAACATTTTATCCAAGAGCTACAGAACACACATTCTTCTTCTCATCCCATGGATCAGCAAATGGATCATTCTCAAGGGTAGACCATATGTTAGGTCACAAAACAAGTCTTAAAACATTCAAAAACTTGAAATGATATGAATCATCTTCCCTGATCACAATGAAATAAGACTATAAATAACTAACAATACAACATGTGGAAACTATTCAAACCTATGGAAATTAAGCAATATGCTTACGAATGACAAATGGGCCAATGAAGAAGGAAATTGAAAAATTTCTTGAAACAAATAATAATGAAAGCACAACATACCAAAACCTATATGATACAGTAAAGGTAATACTAACTTGGAGGTTTATAGCTATAATTTCTTACATCGAAAAAGAAGGAAAACTTCAAATTGACAATATAAAGATGTATCTTAAAGAACTAGAAAAGCAAGAGAAAACCAAACCCAAAATTGGTAGAAGAAAAGAAATAATTCAGAGCAGAGCAGAAATAAATTGGAACAAAAAATATAAAAGACCAATGAAACAAAAGTTGTTTTTTAAAAGTTAAACAAAATTTACATATCTGTAGACAGACTTACTATGAAAACAAAGAAAAGGTTCAAATAAACAAAATCAGACATGAAAAAGCTGACATTACAACTGATACTGCAGAAATTCAAAGCATCATTAGTGCCTACAATGAGCAACTATATGCTAACAAATTGGGAAATCTAGAAGAAATGGTCAAACTCCTAGATACAACCTACCAAGATTGACCCAGGAAGAAATAAAAAACTGAAACAGGTTAATAACAGGTAATGAAACTGAAGCTGTAATTAAAAGTCTCCCAGTAAAGAAAAGCCTGGGACCTGATGACTTTACTGCTGAATTCTATCAAACAGTTAAGAGTTAATACCAATTCTACTTAAAATATTCCAAAAAATAGAGAAGAGGGAATACTTCCAAACTCATTCTATGAGGCCAATATTACCCTGATACCAAAACCAGACAAAGACACATTAAAAAAATAAAAAAAAAATTAAAAACACAAAAAAACTACAGGCCAATCAATATCTCTGATGAATATTGTTGCAAAAATCAACAAAATACTAGCAAACAAAATTCAGCAATGTGTTATTAATATAAAGATCATTCATCATGACCAAGTGGGATTTATACCTGGAATGAAAGGATGGTTCAACGAATAAAAATCAGTGTGATACATCATATATACAAAATGAAGGATAAAAACCATATGATCATTTCACTTGATGCTGAAAAAGGTTTTGATAAAATTCAACATCCCATCATGATTAAAAAAACCCTTAAAAATCTAGGGATAGAAGAAATATACCTCAACGTAATAAAAGCCATATATGACAGGCCCACAGGTAATATCATAGTGAATGGGGAAAAACCAAAAGCCTTTTCTCTAAGATCTGTAAAACAGCAAGGATACCCACTATCACCACTGTTATTCAGCATAGTATTGGAAGTCCTAGCTAGAGCAATTGGACAAGAGAAAGACGTAAATTGCATCCAAACTGGAAAGGAAGAAGTCAAATTATCCTTGTTTGTAGATGATATGATCTTATATTTAGAAAAATCAAAAGACTCTGCAGGAAAATTTTGAGAACTGATATACCAATTCAGTAAAGATGCAGGATACAAAATTAACATACACAAATCAATAGCATTTCTATATGCCAACAATAAACAATGTGAAAATGAATTTTAAAAATTAATCCCAATGACAGTAGCCACACATATAATTAAATACTAGGTGAAAGACCTCTACAAGGAAACTATAAAACACTGAAGAAAGAAATTGGAGCGGACACCCAAAAATAGAAAAATATTTTGTGTTTATGGATTGGAAGAATCAATATTGTTAAAATGTCCATACTACCCAAGGCAATCTACAGATTAAATGCAATCCCTATCAAAATACCAATTATATTCTTCACAGAAATAGAAAAAACGATCCTGAAATTTGTATGGAATGACAAAAGACCCAGAATAGCCAAAGCTATCTTAAGCAAAAATAAGAAAACCAGAGGAATCACATTACCTGACTTGAAATGATACTCCAGAGATATGGGAAACAAGCATGGTTCTAGCATAAAAACAGACACAGAGACCAATGAAGTGGAATAGAGAACCCAGAAACAAATCCATGCACCTACTGTTAATGCAGTTTTGACAAAGGTGTGAAGAACATGAACTGGAGGGAAAGACAGTCTCTTCAATATACAGTGATGGGAAAACTGGACATTCATGTTGCAGAAGAATGAAATTAGACCCCTATTTCTCATCTTATAAAAATCCAAATTAAAATGGATTAAAGACTTAAATCTAAGACCTCAAACTCTGAAACTCGTAAAAGAAAATATTGGGGAAGATCTCCAGGATACTGGTCTGGGCAAAAATTTTTGAGCAATACCCCACAAGCACAGGCAACAAAAGCAGAAATGGACAAATAGGATCACATCAAGTTAAAAAGCTTCACACAGCAAATGATACAATCAACAAAATGAAGCATCAACTCACAGAATGGGAGAAAATATTTGCAAATTACCTATCTGAAAAGGGATTAATAAGCAGAATGTATAATGAGCTCAAACAATTCTATAGGAAGAAATCTAATAATCCAATCAAAGAATGAGCAAAAGATTTGAATAGACATTTCTCAAAATAACATACGAATGGTAAACAGGTGTATAAAAAGGTACTCAGCATCACTGATAATCAGAAATGAAAATCAAAACTACAATTAGGTATCATCTCACTCCAATTAAAATGACTTATATCCAAAAGACAGGCAATAGTAAATGTTGGCAAGAATGTGGAGAAAAGAAAAGAAAACCCTTGTACCCTGTTGGTAGGAATGTAAATTGATACAACACAGGTTGACTATAGTCAATAATAACTTAGTTGTATATTTAAAAATAAAGAGTGTAATTGGATTATTTGTAACTCAAAGGATAAATGCTTGAACAGATGAATATCCCATTCTCCATAATGTGCTTATGTCAAATTGCATGCCTCTATCAAAACATCTTATGTATTGCATAAATATATACACCTGTTATGTACCCACAAAAGTTACAAATTTAAAAATGAGAAAATATTAAAAATATATATAGTATACAAAATATATATAATAAAT
>NW_016826797.1:0-2528 GCF_001698545.2 Rhinopithecus bieti | reverse complement strand
TTTCTGAGGAGAATGTAATTCCTAGCTTTGTTTTCTGTAAGTAAGGTTTTATTTTTTTTCTCTTGCTTCTTTCAAGAATGTTGTATTTGACTTTCTGAAGCTTGAACATGATATGCATAGGTGTGGTAGTATTTTTAGTATTCATCCTGCTTCTTATTTTCTGAATTTCCTGGATCTGTGGTTTGGTGTCTGACATTAATTTGGGGTAAATTCCTAGTCCTTACTGCTTCAAATACTTTTTTTTCTGTTCATTTCTCTTTCTTCTTGTAAAATTCTGTTTTATTTTTCCAGTCTGTTTTGTCTTTGCTTTAAAGTTTTGGAAGTTTCTTTTGTCATATTCTCAAACTCGGAGATTCTTTCCTCAGTGATGTCCAGTCTACTAATGAGCCCATCAAAAGGATTGGTCATATGGTATTTTTGGTCTCTAGCATTTCTTTTTTTATTCTTTCTTAAAAATTTCATCTCTCTGCTTATATTACCCATATGTCCTTGTGTGTTGTTACATTTTGTATTAAAGCTCTTAGCATATTAATGATAGTTGTTTAAATTCCTGATCTGATCATTCCAACATCATTGTCATATCTGAGTCTGGTTGTGATATGTGCTCTGTCTCTTCAACCTATATATTTTTCCTTTTAGTGTAGCTTGTAATTTTTTTTGTAGAAATGGGGTCTCATTGTGTTGCCCATGCTGATCTCAAACTCCTGAGCTCAAGTGATCCTCCCACCTTGGCCTCCCAAAGTGCTGGGATTACAGGCATGAGCCACCATTCCCGGACAGTATGGCCTTGTATTTTGTTGTTGTTGTTGTTGCTGTTGAAGTTGGACATGATGTAGTGAGTAAAAGGAATTGTGGCAATAGACCTTATTAATGAGGTGGTAAGGTGTTGGAGGAGGGGAAGTTTTCTATAGTCCTATGATGAGGTCTCAGTCTTTCAGTGAACCTATGTCTGTGGGCTGTGAATTTTACAAGTGCTTCTCAGTTTTATCTCCCTTCTCTAAGTAGGGCTGGATGGTTACAGGGGGATAGAGTTGGATATTTCCTTTCCCTTAGGGTTAGTTAAGCACTGAGGCACTGGTAAAATAGTTTCCCTTGAGGGCCAGCTTTATTAAGAACAGAATGTCCTTATGTGTTTTAAAATTCTTATATTTTCCCTCCCCATGCCAGAAGCATAAGGGGATTTTTTCCCCCAATATTTACTGAGAGAACCTTGCAGGCTCCTAGAGGTAAAACTCACAAAAGTGTAGGGTGGCTCATGATTGAGCCTCCCTGAAGGTTTTACCTCTCAGAATTGTCTACACTGAGTTCCAGTAATTTAACAAGTACAGTTCTGGCTTTCATATCCTGTTACTGGTTTCCATGGAAATTTCTGTTTACAGGTTTCTACTCCAGTAAGTTATGTTTCTCTTTATCTCCCTGTCTGTCTCCAATTTTGGGGGTAGTGGTTTGCCCTATGACCTTACTTCTCGAATGGATCTAAGAAAAGTTGCTGATTTTTTCATTTTTAAAAAGCTTTTAGTTGTTAGGATGGGGTGATGACTTCCAAGCTCCTTACATGCTGGACTGGAAACTGAAAATGTCTGCATTGTGTATTTTTCAGTTAATGGTTTATCTTGGAGATGATTTCATATCAGAACATACAGCCCAACTTTGTTCATTTTAACAGGTCCATAGAATTCCATTATGTAGATATTTTAACACTCCTCTATGGAGAAGTATTATCCTTAGGTTATTTAAATTTTTTGTTATAAACAATGTTGTAATGAATATCCTTGTTACATATTTATTTGCACTTACATGCAAATATATCTGTAGGATACATCGTTAGTTCAAAGGATATAGACGTTATTGCTAAATCTTCATTAATAGAAATTATACCAATCTACACTCTCATCAACAATGTATGCAAGTGATGATTTCCATATATTCTCACCAATGTAGCATATTATCAAACATTAAAAAAACTTTATTAATGTAATACTTGAAAAATAATATCTCATTATAGTTTTGTGATTCTCTAGTAGCGAGTGAATTTGGTCATTTTATTTATTTAATTGCCATTTTCGCTTTTCTATTAACTCTGTTTATTATGTCTTTCCCCCATGTTTCTGTTGTTTTATCTTTTTCCTAATAATTTATAGGACCTCTGTACATGTTAAGGCAGTTTGTTCTTTGTCATATGTATTCATATGCATATATTCGTTTTTTCCAATCTGTTTTCTTTTGACATTTTAATGATATTTTATTGCCACATAGAATTTTTAAAACATTTAGGTGATTAAATTTATGTCTTTGGATTGTAAATTCTGAGGTTTGCATTATGCTTATGAAGGCTTTTCCTTACTACTTTTATATTTTTGCTTTTTATGTTTAAATTTTAGATTCATCTAGAATTTTCTTTGGACTAAATTGTAAATTGAAGGTCCAACTTGATTTAGTATTACTTATTTTTTGGTGTGTACCCAGTAGGCCCAATTTTGAGTTATGGTATTTTAACTGAAAGCTTAAACCTTTTCTTATTTCTTACA
>NW_016826796.1:5005-6534 GCF_001698545.2 Rhinopithecus bieti | reverse complement strand
AAATATTTTCCTGCTTTTCCTAGAAATTGGAGTAAAGAAACTACTCATTCTGTTTTCTAAAAGCAAAGCATAAATTTTCCTGCTTTAAGGAGTTTAGATAAAGCCTTTCATACTTCTCACTCTGTAGAAAAGTAATTCCATTTTTCTCATTTTTTCCTACTAATAAAAGGCACCACTATCCTTTCAGTTTGTGTAAGCCAAAGATTTAGGCTTCCCTTACTAACCATTCTTCATCGTCTTCTATACCCAGTCAATTATAAAGTCTTGCTCATTTTAACTTATAAAAATTTTTATTTACATTCATGCCTGTCGCATCCACTTTAGTCCAAATACTATCACATCCTTCTTAGATTACTGAAAAAGATATCCAACTGCTATCCCTTTCAAAAGTGTTCTACACTCAAAAATTAAAGACACACACACACACACACACACACACACACATATATATATATATAATTATATTTTAATTTGATTTCATCTTTGCTGAAATATACCCAATTGCTCTTCCATTAATTCTCAGGATTAGGTTCAAAGTCCTTTTCACAGATAACCAAGTCTTACCTCCTGGTATCCCCTCCCCTGGCTCCACTCTCCTGGCCTCCCTTCTCCTCCTCTCTGCTGGCCTCCTCTCCCCTCTTCTCCCCTTCTATTCCTTCCTGTGGCCTCCTTTCCCCTCCTCCTTCCTGGCCTCCCCTTCCCTTGCTCTTCATCCTCTAACCCCTGCATCTCTTGCCTCCCATCCCTTCCTCTACCCTTCTCTCCTCTGCGCTATCATCCTATCCTCTCATCTCTCTGGCCTTCTGTATTAGTTGGTTCTCATGCTGCTATAAAGAACTGCCTGAGACTGGGTAATTTATGAAAAAAATAGGTTTAATTGAGTCACATTTCCACATGACTGAGGAGGCCTCAGGAGGCATACAATCATGGCAGAAGGCAAAGGGAATGTAAACCCATCTTACTATGGGGAAGCAGGAGAGAGAGACAGAGAGAGAGAGAGAGAGAAAGAGAGAGAGAGAGAGAGAAAGAGAGAGAGAGAGAGAGAGAAGTGGGAAATGCCATAGATTTATCAAACAACCAGATCTCTTGAGAACTCAATACTCTATCACACAAACAGCAAGGGGGAGGTCCATTCCCATGATTCAATCATCTCCCACCAGACCACTCCTCCAACATATGGGGATTACAATTCGATATGCGATTTGGGTGGGGACACAGAGCCAAAGCATATCACCTCCCTTCCCCTTTTCTTCCCTGACCTCTTTTCTGACCTCACCTTCCCTTCTCTCCTCTCATCTTCTCTCCATCTCCAGTTTTTTTCTGGCTGGACACCTGGATATCCCCCTTCTCAGGCTAGCTGGGCTTTTTGCCTTGGATTACCAAAGTTATTCAACTTCCCTAGGATGTCAGTACTCAATTTCTGCATGTTAATTCTTCAGAAGGAATATTTCTTCCACACACACACAAAGTAGAAGCACCAGCCTGAACCAAAATATGTACCTTCACTTTTTTTTTTTTTTTTTTTTTTT
>NW_016826796.1:0-1844 GCF_001698545.2 Rhinopithecus bieti | reverse complement strand
TGAAAACTGAATTTGTGTAAGACAGTTGCTTACTACCTCTTTCCAAATTTTTTGATGTTATTAGATTTTGTTTGCTGTATTTTTTTAAAACAGCATCTGTTGTACATATGCACTCTATCTAAAGATTAACACTTTCAAATCTATCTCTAAACATAAGTTTGACTAAAAAATCTTTATGCAAATTAAATTACGCATAATGAAAAACAAGAAGCGGTAAAACAATGTTAAGATTTTTAAAGTATACTTATTTTCATTTGTCTTTGCTTCGATTGTGATCCAATTTTGAGGTTTAAAAACATTTCAGTAACTCATGTGAAACAAAAGCAAAAGAAGCGACAAACAAATGAGCAAATGCAGGTAAAGCAAAGTATTTTAATGATCATTTTACTATAAGCACTCACACATGTGCATAATGATATCTACTCATTCCTGAAAGTTGTTAAAGCTGAATAAGAATAAACATTTCTTAGTTTTTGAATCTTGAATTCATTTCTACTACATTCCAGCCATGAAATTCTAGGCATTGAAGACATACCAGTGAATCAATACATGTAAAGGCCCACTCTCATGGAGCTTACTTTTGATTATGTGTAAAATCTGACTCATGGAAATGACTATGTATTTATTTTAAAAATTATGTAGCTATTTAAATTAAAAGTTTTCAAAATTCCGTTTGTTACAAGTTATTTAGATGTTAACATTTTTAATAGAACAAAAATAGCGTTAAATTATTAAAAACAAATTGCTTGGAACATTGTAATTTTCAATAGGTTTTCATGTACATCAAAAGCTGGAAAAAATAGAATTCCATAATCTATAACACAAACTGTAACACAAACTTAAACTGTGTTTTTAGAGTTTCTCTAAAATTCCTGAATTATCTCCTAAATAGAAATATTTATATGGTCAATTCTTCTTCCTTTATGGAAAATGAGGGACTTCTTGGCTGAGAGTAAACTTTACTTTCTAAAATTTCTCAAAATATTTGAGACAGGAAAGCCAGCTGCTTTCACCCACCCTTGGCAACATGTTCAAAGCACAATATTGTAGAAGCTCAATTACGTTTATGAATGCTCCAAATTACTGCAGGCTGGATTTAGTCCTTGAATGATATGCTTTTATTAATGTAATTGCAGAGGATGTTGAGAAAATAAAATTATTAGTGAACATGAAACTTCTCAAGTTTCATAATTATGTTTTTTCTTAAAACACATAATTCATCTATTTTGAAATCACAAGGCTACTTACCTCCGAATAGAAACAGCATAAATTTCAGAATATATACTTCTTATGACATAAATTTTTAAAAATAAAATCATGTAAAATTCATTTTGTATGTAAATAAAACAATTTTTTAGTATATCGTACTATGAAGGCATTAAACCAATCTTTTCTATAGCCAAACAGCTTCATAATCTTCAGGAAAACTGAAATAAAAACATGTAGTAAAAGCAATGAAATAACAATGGAATGATTCAAAAACCAAATGTTATTTTATTATGCAACAAAAAGAAATATTAATACATGCATGTGTATCACCAAAAATTTTAGGAACAGCAGCCAGTAATATTTGACAAAATGCTGGATTCTTTGTCCTGGCCACTCTAATCTTATTTAAAGAATCATTATATTTATATGAACTCTTCTAAGATAAAAATAATATCCATCACGTTTTGTTCTAATCTTTCTATCTTAATATAATATAAAACAAGTAATCCAATTTTAGATATGTTACTTGAAAAACAAGATAGAATGGTTGTACAATATGTAAGCTACTTCTTATAATAGTGAGATCCAAAATGTTGATTTCACTGGGAAAGTTACATCTATAATATAAAACTTAT
>NW_016826795.1:6508-8731 GCF_001698545.2 Rhinopithecus bieti | reverse complement strand
GCTCTGTCGCCCAGGCCAGAGTACAGTCGCGTGATCTCGGCTCACTGCAAGCTCCACCTCCCGGGTTCATGCTATTCTCTTGCCTCAGCCTCCTGAGTAGCTAGGACTACAGGCGCCCACCACCACGTCAGGCTAATTTTTCGTATTTTTAGTAGAGATGGGGTTTCACCATGTAAGCCAGGATGGTCTCGATCTCCTGACCTTGTGGTCCGTCTGCCTTGGCCTCCCAAAGTGCTGGGGTTACAGGCGTGAGCCACCGTGCCCAGTGAATATAACATTTCTTTTTTTTTTTTTTTGAGACGGAGTCTCGCTCTGTCGCCCGGGCTGGAGTGCAGTGGCCGGATCTCAGCTCACTGCAAGCTCCGCCTCCCGGGTTTACGCCATTCTCCTGCCTCAGCCTCCGAGTAGCTGGGACTACAGGTGCCCGCCACCTCACCCGGCTAGTTTTTTGTATTTTTTAGTAGAGACTGGGTTTCACCGGGTTAGCCAGGATGGTCTCGATCTCCTGACCTCGTGATCCGCCCGTCTCGGCCTCCCAAAGTGCTGGGATTACAGGCTTGAGCCACCGCGCCCGGCCAACATTTCTAATGGTTAATCTGTCCCTAGTTCTTAGACAGTTTGGTTATTTTTTTGTTATTTTTTTGTTATTATTTGTTTTAGCTATCTCCTACAGGAAGGAGGTTATTTCTTTCTTTGGTTGTAATAGATAATGTTGCAATTAACATCTCTGCATAAAGTTTTTTAAAAGAGGTTTTATTTTTATTTTTATTTTTTTTATTTTTTTTGAGACGGAGTCTGGCTCTGTCGCCCAGGCTGGAGTGCAATGGCCGGATCTCAGCTCACTGCAAGCTCCGCCTCCCGGGTTCACGCCGTTCTCCTGCCTCAACCTCCCGAGTAGCTGGGACTACAGGCGCCTGCCACCTTGCCCGGCTAGTTTTTTGTATTTTTTTTTAGTAGAGACAGGGTTTCACCATGTTAGCCAAGATGGTCTCGATCTCCTGACCTCGTATCCGCCCGTCTCGGCCTCCCAAAGTGCTGGGATTACAGGCTTGAGCCACCGCGCCCGGCCAAGAGGTTTTAGTATCATAAGAAGTGACTTGTGATTTACAATTTTGTAGAAACACATTTATCAATGTCAAGGCAGATTTGTAATGATTTTTATTTTTAAGTATTGTGCACTTTTCTATAGTTCTTTTTCTGTGACTTGCATGGATTTGCGATATTTATAGCCACGTAGAGACCTAGTCTCAGTGTTCCCTGCCCTTGGGGGCGTGAGCAGCCACAGATTCATTCTTGCTGAGGCAGTCACGGCCCTAGGATACCCTAAGTATAGGGGAGTGTGCCAGTTGTGGGGAGCTCAAGGATGAATGAAGCACTTGGAAGGATATGTCGTATTCAGGGAAACAGTAGCCAGTGCCCAGCTTGGTTCCCTGTTTTGGCATTTAGTCTTCATTTCTGTGGATGTTGTTTTTGTATATTAAGTATGAGAATCTAGAAACAAGCACCTCTTACAGAGTTCTTTCTCCTAATCGGTACACAGTTTTCTGTATCTGTGGGTTCCACATCTGTGGATTCATCCAATTGTGGATTGAAAATATTTGGGAAAAAAGGATGGCTGCATCCGTGTGAAACATGAGTAAACTTTTTTCCTTGTCGTTTCCTAAATGTTATAACAACTATTTTCATACCATTTACGTTAGATGTTCATACATTATTTGCAAATATTATACCATTTTATATAAGGGACTTGAACATCCGTGGATTTTGGTATCCTGGAACAAATGCCTCATGGATACTGAGGGAAGAGTTTGTAAATGTATTAAAACAGAGTAGTGGAATTGGAATTAAATTCTTTTGATTTTGCAGGTATCTCTGTTTAGCCTCTTCACTGTTCTGGGAACATTTCCCTGCAGGCATCCTAGGGGTTGATGGGAAATTTACTTAAGATTCCCGGGGCCGGGCGCGGTGGCTCAAGCCTGTAATCCCAGCACTTTGGGAGGCCGAGACGGGCGGATCACGAGGTCAGGAGATCGAGACCATCCTGGCTAATACGGTGAAACCCCGTCTCTACTAAAAAATACAAAAAACTAGCCGGGCGACGAGGCGGGCGCCTGTAGTCCCAGCTACTCGGGAGGCTGAGACAGGAGAATGGCGTGAACCCGGGAGGCGGAGCTTGCAGTGAGCTGAGAGCCGGCCACTGCACTCCAGCCTGGGCGGCAGAGC
>NW_016826795.1:0-2423 GCF_001698545.2 Rhinopithecus bieti | reverse complement strand
ATTTTTTTTTTTTGAGGCGGAGTCTCGCTCTGTCGCCCGGTCTGGAGTGCAGTGGCCCGATCTCAGCTCACTGCAAGCTCCGCCTCCCGGGTTTGCGCCATTCTCCCGCCTCAGCCTCCCGAGTAGCTGGGACTACAGGCGCCCGCCACCTCGCCCGGCTAGATTTTTGTATTTTTAGTAGAGACGGGGTTTCACTGTGTTAGCCAGGATGGTCTCGATCTCCTGACCTCGTGATCCGCCCGTCTCGGCCTCCCAAAGTGCTGGGATTACAGGCTTGAGCCACCGCGCCCGGCCAATTTTTATATTTTTAGTAGAGACGGTTTCACCCTGTTGGCCAGGCTGGTCTCGAACTCCTGACCTCAGGTGATCTGCCCACCTCGGCCTTCCAAAGTGTTGGGTTTATAGGCGTGAGCCACTGTGCTCAGCTGGATATGAATATTCTTGACAGTGTCTTCTGGGTATGTACCTAAGAGTGAACTGTTAGATATATAGTATTTGATATATATATATATACACACACACACACATATATATATATATATATATATTTTTTTTTTTTTGGAGATTCAGTCTCACTCCTACCCAGGCTGGAGTGCAGTGGTATGATCTTGGCTCTTGGCTCACTGGATCCTCTGCCTCCCGGGTTCAAGTGATTCTCCTGTCTCAGCTTAACCATTAGCTGGGATTACAGGCGCATGCCACCACGCCCAGCTAATTTTTGTATTTTTAGTAATAATGGGGTTTCTCTGTGTTGCTCAGACTGGTCTCGAACTCCTGGATTGCTCAAGCCATCCACCTGCCTTGGCCTCCCAAAGTGCTGGGATTTACAGGTGTGAGCCACCGTGCCTGGCCTGATGTTTTAATTATTGAGAATTTTGTATTTTTTTGTAGAGATGGGGTTCTTCCTCTCTGCCTAGGCACATGACTGTCTATCCCAGATGGCTGCACAGGCCTAGGACAGACGGTTCTACCCCCAGTACACCAAGGCCCTGGAGGGTGCAACCTATAGAACAGCTGGGCTCCTGCATTCTTCCCAGACCCTGCCTTCAGTAGTAAGACAAGTAACAAACTTAGATTTGGCAGTATAAATTTAGAAAAGGTTAATGTTTTCCAGAACAGTGAAACTACAGTATAAAGGTTAGACTTGGGAACCCAAAATTACTCCCTAGTTTCCCTCTCCTGCCCTTCGTGTGCTCAGCACTTGTATCTGTGTTCTCACTACCCTGAGCCCTGAGTTCTTCTGGGGTTGGCCCAGGAGTTGCCTTGGTCCAGAGAGATACCTGGGAGGAAACCACATGGAAGCAACAACAGTACTGCGTATGTGTTATTATTTGGAGTAATTAGCCCTATACATTTTTTTTTTTTTTTTTTTTAGATGGAGTCTCAGTCTGTCACCCAGGCTGGAGTGCAGTGGCATAATCTCGGCTCACTGCAACCTCCGCCTCCTGGGTTCATGCAATTCTCCTGCCTCAGCCTCCTGAGTAGCTGGGACTACAGGTGCCTGCCACCATACACGGCTAATTTTTTGTATTTTTGGTAGAGACAGGGTTTCACCATGTTAGCCAGGATGGTCTTGATCTCCTGACCTCTTGATCTGCCCACCTTGGCCTCCCAAAGTGCTGGGATTACAGATGTGACCCACTGCGCCTGGCCAGCCCCATAAATTCTTGATAGCAATTTTCCTGAGGTACTCAAGTTTTACTAGAAAAACATAGCATCATGTTTTGATTCATTAGTTGTCTAGATGCTCATCCTCCTGTATTATACTGGCTATTAAGTACCATTACTCCCAGATTGAATTTATAACATCTGTTGCCCACCATGCCCATTAATCAAATCAATAAAGGCAGGGCAAACTGCTGTCTCATGTTATTTCAAACTGCCCCACCTCCTTCCTCTTCCGTCTTATGTTATTAATGAAATAGTTTGACAATACTTAAATGTTAGTGAAAATAAGGGAAAAGTTGTTTGTATCTTTAGGTGAGGGTGTAAATTGAAGGACAGTTTTGCCAAATCTAACAATTCCAATGTACGTATCCTTTGACCCAGCAATTCCACATCTAGGATTGTATCCTTAGATATGTTCTAAGAAGAATGCAAGGATGAGTGTGAGAACACCCTGGTGAGCAGATATGCAGGATACTTAGACATTTAAATGTACCACACACAATAGGGGTGAATGAGGAGATGGATCTACCCACTGGGGCTAAGGTCTCTCAGTTCTACTAAATTAGAAAAAGGAACAGTTATTTATTTTTGATGCGGAGTCTCGTTCTGTCGCCCATGCTGGAGTGTAGTGGCGCAGTCGTGGCTCACTGAAACCTTTGCTTCCCCAACAAGCGATTCTCCTGCCTCAGCCACCTGAGTAGTTGGGATTACAGGCGTGCACCACCATGACCGTCTAATTTTTTGTTTTTGTTTTT
>NW_016826794.1:45441-54741 GCF_001698545.2 Rhinopithecus bieti | reverse complement strand
GGGCGCCCCTCCCCCAGCCTTGCTGCTGCCTCTTGGTTAGATTGCGGCAGACTGCTGTGTTAACAATGAGGGAGGCTTCGTGGGCGTGGGACTCTCCCGGCCAGGTGAGGGATATATTCCACTGGTATGCCCATTTGCTTAGAGCGTGGTATTGAGGTGGGAGTAATCCGATTTTCCAGGTGTTGTGTGTCTCAGTTCCCCTGGCTGGGAAAAGGGATACCCTTCCCCCTTGCGCTTCCCAGGTGTGGCGATGCCTCGCCCTGCTTCAGCTCTCGCTGGTCAGGCTGCAGCAACCGACCAGCACCGATTGTCCGGCACTCCCTAGTGAGATGACCCCAGTACCTCAGTTGTAGATGCAGAAATCACCGGTCTTCTGTGTCGCTGGCACTGGGAGTTGGAGACTGGAGTTGTTCCTATTCGGCCATCTTGCTCCGCCCCCTCTGACATTAGTTTTCAATCAGAATTTTTTTGATCAGTCATTAATAAAGCAGATGAAGTTCATATAGAACAGCGTTTCTTAAAGTTTGGTAAGAGGTCCACCTACTATAGAATCACCTAAAAAATTTATTAATGTAAATTTCTAGGCTCCACTCCAGACCTGCAGAATCAGAATTTCTGGGTATAGGTCCCAGGAATCTACATTTTTGACACACTGACCATAGATCTGTTGCAAGCTAACAATTCTCTTAAAGCACATCTTTAGAATTAGTTTTTAAGATTTCCTCCCAGCTTTATTAAGGCATAACTGATAAATAGAAATTGTACATATCTGCAACATTAAACATGTTTTGATAATGCATACGTTGTGAAATGATTAAATCAAGAAAATTAACATATTCATCACCTCACATAGAACTATTTTTTATAAAGAAAAGAATCTTCTGTGTACAAATAAGTGCCTTTTTTGTTAATCTTAAATATTTCCAGGTATATCATCTTCTAACCTTGGATTTAACCTTAGAGTTGCATTTTAGTTCAGTGCTCATTTAATTTACTAACATCTTCTCTTGGGGTGGGGTTCCTAAAAAAACAGCTCTGGCTGCAGTACTTCAGTTCAGTTTGGAGTCAAATTGCCTCTAGTTGCTCCTTTTAGCTCCAGCTGTTTAACTCCATTACAGTCACAGTGGGTATATTTATTTAATCTGTTACTGCTAGTTAAAGCAGTGGTTTTATCATTTTCACCTGGAAGGCTTGTTAAAGCACCAGTTGCTGAGCCCTGTCCCCAGAGTTTCTGATTCAGTAGAATTTGCATTTCTGATAGGTTCCTGAGTAATGTTACTGCAGGTATGGGGATCGTACTTTGAGAACCACTGAGTTCTCAAAGGAACAAACGTAGATTGCCTGCCTAAGATTTGGACCAGCTAAAAATGGCTCTCAAACCTGACTGTATACTGGAATCACCTGGGAAGCTTAAACAACATACTAGTGCCTGGTACTTGTTCCAGATTAATTAAATCAGAGTAACTGAAAGTGAAGCCTAGGTATGAGTGTCTTTTAATATCCCCAGGTGATTCTAATGTGAATCCAATGTTAATCCCACTTTGCTAGAAGCTCCAGGCCAAATGCTCCTCTATTCCTCCACATGTCTCCCATGTAGCTGAATAACAAATGGAAAAGGTGAAAAACCCCTGCAGTCATTACTTCCTCCCTTGGCCAACTTCCCTCATTTAACTATATTGCTTAGGGCCAATCTTGATTTCTAATCCCAAATATGACCTATTTTCAGGGCTCCTGATGCTGGCTCAGGGTGACATTGTGCATCAGCATGCTCTTCCCCTCCTTCTCTGTATCTGTGGTTCTACAAGTCCTTTTTTTCCCTGTAGCAATAAGCCATTCATCATCAGACCTATTATCCTGAAGGGTTCTGTTGAGGAGCTCTTTTCCTTTAGAATGTTTGCAACAGGTGATGTTTTGAACCTCTTTATTTATAGCATCCTACTTAACTGGAGTGTGTGAAGCAAATAACACTAGTTGGAATACCTTAATTATGGTACATTCATTATGACCACAGTTAGGAACAATACTTTTTGATCATGATGGATCCTTCTTAGTTACTCTGTTTTGTAGACTGCAAAAATCAGTTTTGCCATGAAAAGAATATTTTCAGAGAGCTCTATCGATGATTAATTCACCAGAGTGAATTAATGTCAGAGTGTGCGTGGGATGGAGAATAAGTTCTTCCCTGACTTTCTCTGGACTAATCTAGAATGAAAGTTCATTTGGAAAGGGGACTTCACAGACGCAGTAAAGGGGGATGTTGAGAAGGAGTCAAGTTGAGTCTGAGTTTCTTTTATCATTTTTGTATTCAACAAATATTTGCAGAGGGTCTACTGTGCAGGTACTGTTTTAGGTGCTGGGGATACAGTAGTGGACTAGGTAAAGTTTCTGCCTTTATGGCAATGACATTCTATTGGTTATATTAAAAATGTAAACAAGTAAAAAAAGTGTCTATATAATTTTTAGTTGTGATGAGTGCTATGAAGAAAAGAAGTGGGGCAATGGGATATAGAATACACTGGGAATGGGGACAGGCACATGTTACTTTACCTAGGGAAAAAGAAACTCTGTGAAAGTGACATCTGAACTGAGACCTGAATGATGAGAAAGAAGGAATCCCAGCAGAAGAAACAAGTGTAAATTCAAGGGACATACCCTCAAAAAAAGCCAACAAGCAAAGGAGAGACCAGTCTCAAGCCAAATCACATATGGGCTTGTAGGCTGTGCTAAACAGTTTGAATTTTATTACAAGTTCAATGAGAAGGCACTGTGGGATGTTTTAAGCAGAGGAATCAGATTACTTGACTATTGATTTTAAAACGATCACTCTGGCTGCTGCATGAAGAATGGTCTATAGAAATGGTGGCAAGAGTGAATTCAGGGAGATCAGATTGGAGGCTGTTGTAATTTAGGCCAAAGATAATGGTAGCTTAGCCTAAGATTTTAGCAATGCAGGGGGTGATAATTAGGCAAATTTGTGAAGATTGCAAATTTTAGAGGCATAACAAGACATGCTGATCAATTGGAGATGGGATGAAAGGAAGAGAGAAAGTTGCCTGGGTTTTTGGTTTGAATAACTGGGGGGAAGTTGGGGGCATTTAATGAAATGAGGAACAATAGGGAAAGGAGCAAATTTGGGAGGGAAATCAGAAACTCTATTATGATCGTATTTACTTTGAGATAGGCCTGTTGAACATAGTAAAGATGCTGAGTTGGCATCACAATTCTGGAGCCCAGGAAAGAGCTTTTGGGCTGGAGATACACAGTTGTGATTTTTGAGCATATAGAAATAATTTAAAATCTGAGTGAGTTAGACAGTTAGCATAGAAAATGGAAGAGAGATCTGAAGCCTGAGCTCTGAGGCAATCCAAAGGCTAATAGTCAGGGAAATGAGGAGGAAGCAGCAGGGTCAGTGAGGTAGGAGTACAAATCAGTGAGTGTGTTTCCCTGAAATATTAATGAATCAAGTTAATCCAGGAGAAGGGGATAGTCAATTGTGTCAGGTCATGCAGACAAGTTCTGCTGAAAGACTTGTGCTGAGCAAGTGTGATGTATGGAACAGAATGCTGGCTTGCAACGCAGAGAACTTCAGTTTTAAGGACTAACTGAACTACTGTATAATCATCATCATTATTATCACTATCATCATCATCATCAAAATGGTAATAGTAAGCAATATTTGTCCATATCTAGTATGTTTTAAGCATTGTGCTAAGTGTTTGCCTGCATTATTTCAATGAATCCTCCTAATATCCAGATGAGGTATACACATTATTCTCATTTCAGAGATGGGGGAGCTGAGTGAGGCTTGCATATGTACAGTCACTTGCTCCAAAGTCACACCGTGTGATCTGGGGCAAATTATTTCCCTTCTTTGAGGGAATGTCTCTTGTCTCTAAAATGAGCAAGTGAATTACTTTACTTTTTTTTTCAGCAATGATACCCTCTCATCTCAAACAAAAGTAGATACAGAAACTCAGTACATAATACAGCAGGGTTGCACTGTTTCAAGCTTGAGTGTAGGATCTGTAGTCCTATCTACCGAACTGGACCCCTCTTCCCCTTCTCTGCCCCGTGGCTTGCAAAGCACTCAACTGGATGGATTCTATGTGACTTTCAGCTTTTAGAGTCCTAGAATTCAGATTCTCAGCTACCCCCTCCCCCTTGTGACCGCGTGCTGAAATTACAGGGCGGTTGGTCAGTGTTAGGAAATTCTGTGGCTCTGGACAACAGGCCACAGAGCCACTAGTCCATATGGGACAGAGTTGTGGCCACTGCACTTCAGTGAACTGGTCACAATGTAAGCTCCTCACTGCCCCCATTTTGAAGTAAACCTCTGGATGAATATAGCCCAATACCATACCTTAAAACAAATTGGGTTTATTTGACTGATAAAAAAAGAATCGAATGACTCTGGCCTGGGTGCTGTGGCTCACACCTGTAATCCTAGCACTTTCGGAGGCCAAGGTGGGTGGATTGCTTGATGTCCAGAGTTCAAGACTAGCCTGTCCAACATGGTGAAAACTCTTCTCTATTAAAAAATACAAAAAATTAGCCAGGTCTGGTGGGGCACACCTGTAATCTCAGTTATTTGGGAGACTGAGGCAGGCTCTTCATCATCTCTTTAGGGAAACCTTTCTTTATGTAGCCTGTAAAAGTCAGACCTCCCCCTCTCTATGTGTTCCCTAAACTCTCTTCCTAACCCCACCATAGTCTTTGCCACATTGTGTGGTAATTCATCATCTGATTACATGTCTATTTTCTCCACTAGACAGAATTACATTCACCTTTCTGTCACATTCACCTAGCACAGGACCTGGTCAACCAACATACATTGAATGAATAACACACTCTCCTTTTGGGGAGAAGGTACTTGTAAGAACGGGAAGAGCATTATTTGACAGACATCACAGGATCTTGGTGCCTCCTGCTCATTTGTTGTTCAGTGAAATATTTTGTCTCTGGAAACTTGTTATGTACAGTGATGTGAACTTGGGATTCCTTAAAGCCTATTAACATGCCACAACCGGCCGGGCACAGTGGCTCAAGCCTGTAATCCCAGCACTTTGGGAGGCCGAGATGGGGCGGATCAGCGAGTCAGGCAGTTCGAGACCATCCTGGCTAACAGCGGTGAACCCCGTCTCTACTATAAACAATACAGAAAGGGCTAAGCTGGGAGAGGGGCTGCGGGCGCTGTAGTCCCAGCTACCTCGGCGAGGCCCCTGAGGCAGGAGAATGGCGTAAACCCGGGAGGCCGGAGCTTGGCAGTGGAGGGCCTGACCGGCACGGAGAATGGCGTAAAACCGGGAGCCGGAGGCTTGCAGTCGAGCTGAGATCGCGCGGCACTGCACTACCAGCCCCGGGCGACAAGAGCGAGACTCCCTCCTTCAAAAAAAAAAGGCCCCCCCCCGTCCAGCACGGTCCACCTCAAAAAGAAAAAAAAAAAAAACAAAAAAAAAAAATGCGCAGCAACCAAGGCGAAATACATGTTCGCTGTTCTCACAATGTGATTTAACTGCCGTGTGACCGAGTGCAAAAAAAAAATCTGGGTTTGGTCTTAGAGCTCCAATTATGCTAATGGAATGAAATACAGGCAATAGCCTGCAAGGGAGAACACTGATATTTGTTATGATATGCTTCAGGGGGTGGAGCAGGGCCACAATTTAATTCCTGACAGTTCAGAGGCCTTCTGTAGTTGGAAACTGAAAATGCTCACTGAAAATGCCAAGTAATGTCAAGTCTGAGGAGTTTGACCTACTGGTCAGAATGGAAACCTCAGATAAAGATACATAACCTCCCTTCACCTGCAGCAGCACAATAGAGCAGAGAGAACAGAGTCTCTGTATACTTTTGACCTGGGATTGAAACCCAGTTCGGAATAGTTCTAGGCATGAGAGTTTTTGATAGTTACTCGATTTCTCTGAGTGTTACTTTCCTCTTCTATAAAATGAGAATAAAAATATCTATCTTGATAAGTTAGTGTGAGAATTTTGCGTGGTTGTATAAAGAGCCTGGCACATAGTAACTTCTCAATTCGTGATAGCATAAAATAATTAAACTTGTTTTACCTGCACCAGAAGCAGTCCTTTCATCTCATCACATTGATATGTCTTTTCCACTAGGATCTCAGGTACAGGGAGTGGGTGATAATGGTGCCTCTAAGGACAAGGGGGGAAGGCAGTCTCCTGTCCCTCAAGTATCTTAGAATCTCCTGTATCTGTCTGTATATGGAAGTATATGTATTTTCACTGGTTAAACAATTTAGTCATTTTTTTCTCCTGGAAAGAAAAAAAAAACCCAGCTGATTATTACTTTAGCTTACTGTATAGGATGAATCATTTACTTGTTTTCTTGTTACTTCCTTTAACAGATATTTAATAGGTGCCTGCTATGAGTGAGACCTTTTTCGAGGCACTAGGGATAGAAGAGAGACAACAGTTCTCACTTTCCTGCAGCTGACAGTCTTTTTGAGGGAAATAGACAATAAAAATGTTAAGTAAAATATATTATTATATGTGACATGATAAGTGCTAGGAAAATAAAGCAGGAAGAGGTGATAGGAAGTATATCAGAAGTATCTTAAGTGACAAAGTTACAGTTTTAGATAGACCAGAGAAGGGATCACTGAGAAGGTGAGATTTGAGTAAAAGGCTGAAGGACAGAGAAATATCTGGGGAAGAACATTGTAGGCAGAGGGTACAGGACAAGCACAAAGGCCCTCAAGCAGGAAAATGACTGGTGCATGTACAGGGTAGCAAATGGACCAGCATGGCAGAAATTAAGTAAACCACAGAAACAGTAGTAGGAAATTAGGCCAGAGAGCTAACTGGGGAGTCGAAGGAGAGATGGTGAGGGCCTTGTGGGTCATAGTCACGACTTTGCCATTTACACAGTATGACATAGGGAGCTATGGAGAATTTAGAAAGATCTCCTTGGCTGTTGTATGAAGTTTAGATGTCAGAGGGGCAAGAATAGGGGCAGGATTCTAATTTGGGAGGTTATTGCCCATTTTACTCAGTGTCATTAGCGAAGAAGGTAGTAGAAGAAAAGTTGTCTTGACAGGATACAATCACTGGTTAAGGGTATAGCAAGGGAGCATAAAAAGGAGGGTAGAGGCCAGGCACAGTGACTCACGTCTGTAATCCCAGCACTTTGGGAGGCCGAGGTAGGTGGATCACCTGAGGTCAGGAATTTGAGACCAGCCTGGCCAACACGGCAAAACCATGTCTCTACTGAAAATACAGAGAAATAGCAGGGTGTCGTCATGGGTGCCTGTAATCCCCGCTACTTGGGAGGCTGAGGCAGGAGAATTGCTTGAACCCAGGAGGCAGAGGTTGCAGTGAGCTGAGATTGTGTCATTGCACTCCAGCCTGGGCGACAAGAGCGAGACTCTGTCTCAAAAGAAAAAAAAAAGAAGGTAGAGGTGTATCAATGACTGATTTAATACTTTTGCTGTTGTCACTTTTTTCCTGGCAGTTGGTGGGGGGATTTCACCAAACTCAGACTCAAACCATTGCCTTAGTTCAGCTGTCATGGTCACTGTGACAATAGTATCACTGTGGGTCCCACTCTGACTCTAGAAAAAGTTCTCAGATCATGGTGAAATGCAAAACTGCAAATGCTTCTGCTCTTTTTCATGATTTTTTTTTTTCTCAGATTTAATCTTTGGCTTTTGTTATAAACTCATCACCAGGTTACTTAGTGTAAAATGGGTGTCTGAGAGATGAGTTTGTTATATATGTCATTTTCTCTCTGGATGAGGAAATTATGGGTTACAAGCTTTCTAAGGTTCAAGGCTTGAATATTGTTAGTTTTCTTAAATTGCATTTGCTCTGGCTATCTAGAAGTATGAGCATGGGGCTATTTCTGGGTTTCCTGTCATCTGAGAAGTGGTCTAGGTACTAATGGCAGCATGTCACATCCTGCCCGTTGCCAATTGCACCCAGAGGCAGGGAAATACATTTGGCAAATTTAGTAAATAAGAAAATAGTCTCCAAGAAGGATGAAAATGTGCTGTGTTCTTAGCCACGAGGTGGCTATAATGAGGGTAAAGTTAAAGTTGTGTCTGTGCAGACTGAATGATGTGATTGTGATGGAGGTAATCTGTTAATTTCCACTGCTTTAATGATCCACTGCTTGTCTTCCCGGGCCATGATGAGTGCAGAAACAGCTGACATGAACTAGGCTGTTCTACCTCACACTACCCATGATGCTAGGCTCATCCTCAGCTTCACGCCTTTCTAATATAAAACTGCTGATGTGCCCAACCCATTTCAGGTTATTTTCACACATATCTCGTTATAGGATGAACAAAGCAGGAATTATTATGCCTATTTCACATGAGGAAATTGAGGGTTAGAAGAACGAAAGGGTCTTTCCTGTAGCTAAAAGAGTGGCAGACCCCTGCCTTGAATCTAGTCTTTTAATTCCAAATTCATTGCTTCTTCCTGGACATGAATCACATTGCCTATCACAAAATTATTAAACAGTCTTTATTAAGTGCCTATTTGTACTAGACACTATATTAGGGATAGACAAAATGTACATAGACTGGTTCTCTCTAAATCTTTGTTTTCTGTATGCACAGCATATACATATGATAAATAGGAACATAGGAGTATCAAATTCAGTGACATTGAATTTGGGTTGAAATATGGGTACTTAAAGTGGAAATAAAGGTGAGTATGGTTGTATGTATGGTCTGAGTGACAACTAGGGTGATGAACCATTCCATTTTGCCTGGGACTGAGAGGGTTCCTGGAACATAGGATTTTCAGTGCTAAAACCAGGGAAGATCCAGCAAACTGGGACAAGCCAGTCAGCCTAGACAACCAAACTTCCCTGGGGAAAATCTAGAATCAAAAAGATGTCATGCAAGGAATACTAGACTTGGAGCTAAAAATCTAGTTTAAAATCTGGACTCTGTCTTCTACCAACTGTTTAACCTGAGTAATGTCATTGTTCCTCTCTTGGTCACAACTTTCTCATCTGGAAAATGGGAATGTTGATAGTACCTGTCTCTCAGGATAGTGAGTATTAAATGAAAGAAACAGTATAGGTAAAAATGTTAAACTGTGAGGAGCTTTACATATACAAGATTTCATTTTATTTGACAGTATCTCCAAAGAAAACGAGAGCAAGTCTTATGCTTTTGTTTTATATATGAAAGCAAAACAACTTTCAACCAACTTTGAGTGATTTGAACAGTCAAGTCAGTCAACAAAAATTGTCAAATCCAGAACAACACATTTGCAGCTGGATTTCATGTCTGTGTCTTTTTTTTTTTTTTTTTTTTTTTTTTTT
>NW_016826794.1:38569-43323 GCF_001698545.2 Rhinopithecus bieti | reverse complement strand
TTTTCTTTTCTTTTCTTTTCTTTCCTTTTCTTTTCTTTTCTCCCCCTTCCCTTTAAATCTGCTGAAATTCAAGAGGAAAAACATACAAATGTTCAGTAATGGTGGCATCTAAGATTATGTTTATTAAAATTTTCAGAGTAAAAAATCCCATTGAAAATCTGATACAAGCTATGAAATCTCTGTGTTTAGAAAAGCACCTATGGGCATATGCATGTGAATTGTTGCTTAGTATTTGCATAGATTCATACACCACCCTCAGTACCCATAGCCCATCCATGGATGGAATTCAGGTTAAATAACTGTGCAAAGAGATCATCCAGGGTTTTTGCTTTAATAGACGCGAATGTAGGACATGGAGAACTATGAGAGGAAACAGTAGAGAACCACTACTCTGTTAGCATTAATTGAAGTTATTTTCCCACCTATCCAGTTTTTCTGGACTCAGAAAAGCACTGTTTGTTTCTGCTTTTCTCGGCACTGACCATCTGGTTTACACAAGGGACTTGTAGAGGGAGATCAAGCAGGGGCTTCTGAGGATCCCTCTGCTTTCTCTCCTTCCCATGGAAAAGAGATCTGGCCACACTGTTTGAAATAAAGTCAAGAAACAGAGGAGTGATCACAGTATGTCAAAGGATTTAAATCTCCTTCTTTTGTAACTTTTCCAAATGGAGGGATATCATTCTCAACCAGGTTCAGGCACACAAGACAGTTTCAGACTGACTGTGAATGCTGATATCAGTGCATGGTCTCACAGAGCATGGTCTCACGTTGGGGATACATTTTATTTTTTGGCTAGAAGCTTCCTTTTTTGTGCATGATATTTAATCCTCTCAGCAAATATTCAATGGAAAAGCTCAAGGCCGAGCCAAAGGCAATTATGAAGCACTTATAGAGTTGGAGACTGACAAGTGGTAATTATTTGGAAATGCTTATTTTCCTTGTCTTTCCACTCCTCTCCCCAACTCCAGCCCACAACCT
The DNA here is from genome assembly GCF_001698545.2 of Rhinopithecus bieti. Classification (NCBI taxonomy): domain Eukaryota; kingdom Metazoa; phylum Chordata; class Mammalia; order Primates; family Cercopithecidae; genus Rhinopithecus; species Rhinopithecus bieti. The sequence continues at coordinate 42,345 of NW_016826794.1, read as the reverse complement.
GGTGTGCACTAACCATTCAGTTTATATTGGCTCATTACCAAACTCTGCCTTTATCATGTCAATGTTATGTAGAGAAATATCAGTAACAAAACATTTGTGCTACTCCTCTAGCAATGAAGTTAGCTAGAAGTCTAATGATTTCATGTCAGTGCTGAATGTCTTTTCACTATTTCCATTCATTAGTCTCTCAGAAGAGGAAGAAACAGTTCAGTTTGCCCTGTATGTTCCCCTGGAAGTAAGGTGAGTTTAGTTTATTCCTACAGTCTTACCTTTTGTCCCCTCAGCATGGCAGGTGTTCATGCTGCTTTAATCTGTCCAAAGCAATGACTAATCTAACTATTTTCAGCAATTCTGTTTCAAGCCCTGATCCCATAGCTCCTTTGATCACAAAGTTTTCATGTTGACAGTCGTGCATGTTTACAAATAGAATGCTACAGGGAAACAAAGGAATGAGAAGTAGCCCCTGTGGGACAACACAGTTGTTCATGTGGTCATTGAGAGTCTGATTCAATTCATAAAATAAAATACCATTTGGGAGCGGGGCGGTTCTATCTGTCAGATTTCTAGGCTTCCAAGGACCAGTCAGAAATAACAACAGGATAACATTATGATAACTTGACCGGGGCACTTTCTTCTGTAATTGAAATGAGAGGGCTACCTTCAGGGTAGGCCTAGGAGGAATGAGCAAAGCAGCCATGCTTACCCCTAACAGCTTTGCAGGATACAGTACTACGATCTTCAGGGCATAAATGGGGCTGAGGTAGGAGTGTAAGTTTCTAATTTTGCACAATATTCTATGACTTGAAATGTGCCAAGAAATCATTTCATTCTTGACTCCAGATTTCAGTGGTCAGTGGCTAACATAGATTTCAAGTGGACTTTGAAAGGCATTTCAGAACTCGATGGAAGTTTGTATAATTGGGAGCTTGTAGAATAATAATTATTCCTCACTAGACTGTAACCTCTATAATGGTAGACATGTGTCTGTTTATGCTCACCAATGCATCCATAAGACTTAGTTATAGTGCCTGGCCCATCATAGCTTTCTACTATATAATTATTAGATAAATTAATGACTTACTGCCCTGATAGCAACTTGACCTTGTCTGCTCTCCTGCTCAGTCACACATTTAGGGAAGGAAACTATTGCTCTCTAGATAAACACAACTAGGTAGTAGTCCTGTTAAAGAAGTTTGGAAGAATTGGCCTCTGCCTGCTTCTTGTCCTATAAACTTTCTGACATATTTTCCCAACAAGTTTATACTACCCTTTTCTCCACTAGAGAGTTAGGCTTAATAAACTTAAGGCTTTGGGTCTTTATTGCATTTGTTTTCTCAATAAAGTTCAGTTCTTTCAAACCATTTGAGATAGGTTTTTTCTGTTACATCAAAGTCTTGCTAGCTTTAAGGAAGATGCCTGCGTTAGGAAGTTAGATGAACTTACTCATGTCCCTCATGTGTTCACAGGTCCTTGAAGATCCTAAGCAAAAGCCTATAAACACTGCCCTAAAAGCATTCTAGAGTGCTTAATTTATAGCCAGGTACAACAATTGTTTATGTATCTGAAGTCCAAACCATGAAAAGGTCAAATAAATAATAATAATAAATAATTTTTTGGCATTTTCTGCCCTCTATTTTGATGAGAAAGAGTAAACAACCTGACATCACAATTGATTTTCTTTGAAACCAATATCCAGGACTTGGGACTTAGTGCATATTCTGTCCAAGTTTCTAAAATTGGTTGTATCTCAAGTACTGGATGATGAGAAATTTTGTTCTCCATGGGAACATTAAAGCCATAAACAGAAACCAATCACTGAAGAAAAAATAGTCATTCATAGTAGATTTTCTGTTTTCCATGTAATTGTTATTTCCTGATTATCTGACAAATTTCAATTTATTTAAAGTAGAAAGAGCTGATAACTTTTAGCTGCCCAGAGTGATCAATTAAGAAATATCCCATTTCCCAATCATACTGAATAAATGAAAGTTGATTGTTGAGATATTTTTGTCATAGTTTTTATATTTTTATTTACTGAATATTTAAGGTTCTTTTATTTCCCTCTGAGATAATTTGCTGTCTGAAAGAATTTTGACTATGCATCCACGATCCAAACATTTAGGCTTTCTGTAAGCTAATATAATAACAGGAAAATAAGTACAATTTCCCATATGAGTATTCATTTTCAGAAAAGTGAGACTTCTTTCAAGCGTGTGTTTGGCTGTTTTAGTATAGAATGACCTAGATAATCCTAAAGTATACATTTTTACACAAAAAAATAGGTAGAGGAAACTAGGTACCATAATTTCTAGATTTTCTTTTTGTACCATTCGATTGTGGTGTGTATAGGTATGGATGTCTTTGAGTTTATCCTACCTGGAGTTAATTGAGCTTTTTAGATGTGTAAGTTAAAATTTTTCATCAGATTAGGGAAGATTTCAGTCGTTATTTCTCCAAATATTCTTTCTGTCCCCTTTTCTTTCTCCTGTTCTTCTGGAACCCCCATTATGTATATGTTGATATACTTGGTAGTGTCCACAGGCCTGTTAGTCTCTGTTCATTTTTCATTTTTATTTTCTTTGTGTTCCTTAGAGTGGATAATCTCAATGGACCTATCTTCAAGTTTGCTGAATCTTTCTTCCACCTTTTCAAATCTGATGATGAGCCCTTGTAGTGAATTTCTTCTTTTATTTACTGCATTTTTCAAGTCCAGAATTTCTATTTGGTTCCTTTTATACTTTTTAACTCTTTATTGATATTCTCTGGTATGGAATCATTTTCATACTTTCCTTTAGTTCTCTATACCTGATTTTCTTTAGATTTTAAATATATTTAAAGTAGTTGATTTAAATTTTTTTTTTGTCTAATAAAGCCAACATTTGAGCTTCCTCAGGGACAATTTCTACTGATTCCTTCTTTCATATGTATAAACCATAGTTTCTTATTTCTTTGCATGTACTATAAACTTCTGTTGAAAACCTAACATCTAAAATAATGCAATGTGGCAAGTCTGGAAATCAGACCCCACCCAGGATTTGTTGTCATTGCCATTTATTTTTGTTAATACTGCTGTTTATGTAATGACTTTCCTGGACTAATTTCATAGAGCATGTATTTTGTGTCATGTGTGATCACTAAAGTCTCTGCTCAGTTATTCTAGTGGTCAGCTAATGATGAAACAAGGATTTCCTTAAATATCCGGAACCAAAAATTGTCTCAGCCTTTGCAGAGGGGCTTTGTAAGATTGTTGGGACATCCCTTCAGCCATTCAGCAATTTACAACTCTTCCTTAGCCTTTACCTCCTGCTTTCAAATGAAGAACCTCAAGATCAGCAAAGATGAGAGAGATTAGGACCTTATTAGGTCTTTTTTTGGGCAAGCACACAGTCCTAACCATTTGCATGACTGCTATGGTGTGAATGTCCTCCAAAATTCATGTATTGAAATTTAATCGCCAATATGATAGTATTAAAATGCGGGGCCATCATTAGTGGGTTTTAGACCCTTATAAAAGAGGCTTCACACAGCATTCAGCCCTTTATGTTTTTCTGACATATGAGGACATAACATTCATTCATTTGACCCTCCACCTCCTGCCATGAGGATGCCTCTTCAAGAAGATGTCATCAGTGAAGCAGACCCTCACCAGACACCAAATCTGTTGGTGCCTCAATCTTAGACTTCCTAGCCTTCAGAACGGAGAAATAAATTTCTCTTTTCTGTAAATTACCCAGTCTCAGATATTTTATTATAGCAGCACAAGGGGACTATGAAAA